>NC_059503.1:48642851-48942851 GCF_914767665.1 Harmonia axyridis
GTAGATCACGAAAGTTTTTATTTGAGGGGTCTGCGACGAATAGTTTAGGAGATATAACGATTTTTGTAGAGAGATTGAATTTTTTCGAATTTTCCTTACCCCGGACCTTGAAAAATTGTAAAAAATTAAAAGTTCCTTCTTGGTAATAATATACCTCTTTTTCTATTGATCTGGTCACGTAGATCACGAAAGTTTTTATTTGAGGAGTCTGCGACGAATAGTTTAGGAGATATAACGATTTTTATAGAGAGATTGAATTTTCTCGAATTTTCCTTACCCCGGACCTTGAAAAATTGTAAAAAATTAAAAGATCTTTCTTGGTAATAAAATACCTCTTTTTCTATTGATCTGTTCACGTAGATCACGAAAGTTTTTATTTGAGGGGTCTGCGACGAATAGTTTAGGAGATATAACGATTTTAGTAGAGAGATTGAATTTTTACGGTTTTTTCCAAAAATTTCGACTTCAAATTTCTCCTAAACTATGGGGACTACAAAAAATAGGTAAGCAGAGTTGGTATTGGCAGTTCATGATTATTCGAATTCCACTCACGAATGACAATATTTGAGTCGAAGAATTTTCTCGAATTTTCCTTACCCCGGACCTTAAAAAATCGTAAAAAATTAAAAGTTCCTTCTTGGTAATAATATACCTCTTTTTCTATTGATCTGGTCACGTAGATCACGAAAGTTTTTATTTGAGGGGTTTGCGACGAATAGTTTAGGAGATATAACGATTTTTGTAGAGAGATTGAATTTTTTCGGTTTTTTCCAAAAATTTCGAATTCACATTTCTCCTAAACTATGGGGACTACGGAAAATCGGTAAGCAGAGTTGGTATTGGCAGTTCATGGTTATTCGAATCCCACTTTCGCCTGACAATATTTGAGTCGAAAAATTTTCTCGAATTTCCTCGAATTTTCCTTACCCCGGACCTTGAAAAATTGTAAAAAATTAAAAGTTCCTTCTTGGTAATAATATACCTCTTTTTCTATTGATCTGGTCATGTAGATCACGAAAGTTTTTATTTGAGGAGTCTGCGACGAATAGTTTAGGAGATATAACGATTTTTATAGAGAGATTGAATTTTCTCGAATTTTCCTTACCCCGGACCTTGAAAAATTGAAAAAAATTAAAAGTTCCTTCTTGGTAATAATATACCTCTTTTTCTATTGATCTGGTCATGTAGATCACGAAAGTTTTTATTTGAGCAGTCTGCGACGAATAGTTTAGGAGATATAACGATTTTTATAGAGAGATTGAATTTTCTCGAATTTTCCTTACCCCGGACCTTAAAAAATTGTAAAAAATTAAAAGTTCCTTCTTGGTGATAATATACCTCTTTTTCTATTGATCTGTTCACGTAGATCACGAAAGTTTTTATATGAGGGGTCTGCGACGAATAGTTTAGGAGATATAACGATTTTTATAGAGAGATTGAATTTTTACGGTTTTTTCCAAAAATTTCGACTTCAAATTTCTCCTAAACTATGGGGACTACGGAAAATAGGTAAGCAGAGTTGGTATTGGCAGTTCATGATTATTCGAATTCCACTCACGAATGACAATATTTGAGTCGAAGAATTTTCTCGAATTTTCCTTACCCCGGACCTTAAAAAATTGTGAAAAATTAAAAGTTCCTTCTTGGTAATAATATACCTCTTTTTCTATTGATCTGGTCACGTAGATCACGAAAGTTTTTATTTGAGGAGCTGCGACGAATAGTTTAGGAGATATAACGATTTTTATAGAGAGATTGAATTTTCTCGAATTTTCCTTACCCCGGACCTTGAAAAATTGTGAAAAAATTAAAAGATCTTTCTTGGTAATAAAATACCTCTTTTTCTATTGATCTGTTCACGTAGATCACGAAAGTTTTTATTTGAGGGGTCTGCGACGAATAGTTTAGGAGATATAACGATTTTTGTAGAGAGATTGAATTTTTTCGAATTTTCCTTACCCCGGACCTTGAAAAATTGTAAAAAATTAAAAGTTCCTTCTTGGTAATAATATACCTCTTTTTCTATTGATCTGGTCACGTAGATCACGAAAGTTTTTATTTGAGGGGTTTGCGACGAATAGTTTAGGAGATATAACGATTTTTGTAGAGAGATTGAATTTTTACGGTTTTTTCCAAAAATTTCGAATTCAAATTTCTCCTAAACTATGGGGACTACGGAAAATCGGTAAGCAGAGTTGGTATTGGCAGTTCATGGTTATTCGAATCCCACTCTCGCCTGACAATATTTGAGTCGAAAAATTTTCTCGAATTTTCTCGAATTTTCCTTACCCCGGACCTTAAAAAATTGTAAAAAATTAAAAGTTCCTTCTTGGTAATAATATACCTCTTTTTCTATTGATCTGGTCATGAAGATCACGAAAGTTTTTATTTGAGGAGTCTGCGACGAATAGTTTAGGAGATATAACGATTTTTATAGAGAGATTGAATTTTCTCGAATTTTCCTTACCCCGGACCTTAAAAAATTGTAAAAAATTAAAAGAACTTTCTTGGTAATAAAATACCTCTTTTTCTATTGATCTGTTCACGTAGATCACGAAAGTTTTTATTTGAGGGGTCTGCGACGAATAGTTTAGGAGATATAACGATTTTAGTAGAGAGATTGAATTTTTACGGTTTTTTCCAAAAATTTCGAATTCAAATTTCTCCTAAACTATGGGGACTACGGAAAATCGGTAAGCAGAGTTGGTATTGGCAGTTCATGGTTATTCGAATCCCACTCTCGCCTGACAATATTTGAGTCGAAAAATTTTCTCGAATTTCCTCGAATTTTCCTTACCCCGGACCTTAAAAAATTGTAAAAAATTGAAAGTTCCTTCTTGGTAATAATATACCTCTTTTTCTTTTGATCTGGTCATGTAGATCACGAAAGTTTTTATTTGAGGAGTCTGCGACGAATAGTTTAGGAGATATAACGATTTTTATAGAGAGATTGAATTTTCTCGAATTTTCCTTACCCCGGACTTTGAAAAATTGTAAAAAACTAAAAGATCTTTTTTGGTAATAAAATACCTCTTTTTCTATTGATCTGTTCACGTAGATCACGAAAGTTTTTATTTGAGGGGTCTGCGACGAATAGTTTAGGAGATATAACGATTTTAGTAGAGAGATTGAATTTTTACGGTTTTTTCCAAAAATTTCGACTTCAAATTTCTCCTAAACTATGGGGACTACGGAAAATAGGTAAGCAGAGTTGGTATTGGCAGTTCATGATTATTCGAATTCCACTCACGAATGACAATATTTGAGTCGAAGAATTTTCTCGAATTTTCCTTACCCCGGACCTTAAAAAATTGTAAAAAATTAAAAGTTCCTTCTTGGTAATAATATACTTCTTTTTCTATTGATCTGGTCACGTAGATCACGAAAGTTTTTATTTGAGGGGTTTGCGACGAATAGTTTAGGAGATATAACGATTTTTGTAGAGAGATTGAATTTTTACGGTTTTTTCCAAAAATTTCGAATTCAAATTTCTCCTAAACTATGGGGACTACGGAAAATCGGTAAGCAGAGTTGGTATTGGCAGTTCATGGTTATTCGAATCCCACTCTCGCCTGACAATATTTGAGTCGAAAAATTTTCTCGAATTTCCTCGAATTTTCCTTACCCCGGACCTTAAAAAATTGTAAAAAATTGAAAGTTCTTTCTTGGTAATAATATACCTCTTTTTCTTTTGATCTGGTCATGTAGATCACGAAAGTTTTTATTTGAGGAGTCTGCGACGAATAGTTTAGGAGATATAACGATTTTTATAGAGAGATTGAATTTTCTCGAATTTTCCTTACCCCGGACTTTGAAAAATTGTAAAAAATTAAAAGATCTTTTTTGGTAATAAAATACCTCTTTTTCTATTGATCTGTTCACGTAGATCACGAAAGTTTTTATTTGAGGGGTCTGCGACGAATAGTTTAGGAGATATAACGATTTTAGTAGAGAGATTGAATTTTTACGGTTTTTTCCAAAAATTTCGACTTCAAATTTCTCCTAAACTATGGGGACTACGGAAAATAGGTAAGCAGAGTTGGTATTGGCAGTTCATGATTATTCGAATTCCACTCACGAATGACAATATTTGAGTCGAAGAATTTTCTCGAATTTTCCTTACCCCGGACCTTAAAAAATTGTAAAAAATTAAAAGTTCCTTCTTGGTAATAATATACTTCTTTTTCTATTGATCTGGTCACGTAGATCACGAAAGTTTTTATTTGAGGGGTTTGCGACGAATAGTTTAGGAGATATAACGATTTTTGTAGAGAGATTGAATTTTTACGGTTTTTTCCAAAAATTTCGAATTCAAATTTCTCCTAAACTATGGGGACTACGGAAAATCGGTAAGCAGAGTTGGTATTGGCAGTTCATGGTTATTCGAATCCCACTCTCGCCTGACAATATTTGAGTCGAAAAATTTTCTCGAATTTCCTCGAATTTTCCTTACCCCGGACCTTAAAAAATTGTAAAAAATTGAAAGTTCCTTCTTGGTAATAATATACCTCTTTTTCTTTTGATCTGGTCATGTAGATCACGAAAGTTTTTATTTGAGGAGTCTGCGACGAATAGTTTAGGAGATATAACGATTTTTATAGAGAGATTGAATTTTCTCGAATTTTCCTTACCCCGGACTTTGAAAAATTGTAAAAAATTAAAAGATCTTTTTTGGTAATAAAATACCTCTTTTTCTATTGATCTGTTCACGTAGATCACGAAAGTTTTTATTTGAGGGGTCTGCGACGAATAGTTTAGGAGATATAACGATTTTAGTAGAGAGATTGAATTTTTACGGTTTTTTCCAAAAATTTCGACTTCAAATTTCTCCTAAACTATGGGGACTACGGAAAATAGGTAAGCAGAGTTGGTATTGGCAGTTCATGATTATTCGAATTCCACTCACGAATGACAATATTTGAGTCGAAGAATTTTCTCGAATTTTCCTTACCCCGGACCTTAAAAAATTGTAAAAAATTAAAAGTTCCTTCTTGGTAATAATATAACTCTTTTTCTATTGATCTGGTCACGTAGATCACGAAAGTTTTTATTTGAGGGGTTTGCGACGAATAGTTTAGGAGATATAACGATTTTAGTAGAGAGATTGAATTTTTACGGTTTTTTCCAAAAATTTCGAATTCAAATTTCTCCTAAACTATGGGGACTACGGAAAATCGGTAAGCAGAGTTGGTATTGGCAGTTCATGGTTATTCGAATCCCACTCTCGCCTGACAATATTTGAGTCGAAAAATTTTCTCGAATTTTCTCGAATTTTCCTTACCCCGGACCTTAAAAAATTGTAAAAAATCAAAAGTTCCTTCTTGGTAATGATATACCTCTTTTTCTATTGATCTGGTCATGAAGATCACGAAAGTTTTTATTTGAGTAGTCTGCGACGAATAGTTTAGGAGATATAACGATTTTTATAGAGAGATTGAATTTTCTCGAATTTTCCTTACCCCGGACCTTGAAAAATTGTAAAAAATTAAAAGATCTTTCTTGGTAATAAAATACCTCTTTTTCTATTGATCTGTTCACGAAGATCACGAAAGTTTTTATTTGAGGGGTCTGCGACGAAAAGTTTAGGAGATATAACGATTTTTGTAGAGAGATTGAATTTTCTTGAATTTTCCTTACCCCGGACCTTAAAAAATTGTAAAAATTTAAAAGTTCCTTCTTGGTGATAATATACCTCTTTTTCTATTGATGTGTTCACATAGATCACGAAAGTTTTTATATGAGGGGTCTGCGACGAATAGTTTAGGAGATATAACGATTTTTATAGAGAGATTGAATTTTTACGGTTTTTTCCAAAAATTTCGACTTCAAATTTCTCCTAAACTATGGGGACTACGGAAAATCGGTGAGCAGAGTTGGTATTGGCAGTTCATGGTTATTCGAATCCCACTCTCGCCTGACAATATTTGAGTCGAAAAATTTTCTCGAATTTTTCTTACCCCGGACCTTAAAAAATTGTAAAAAATTGAAAGTTCCTTCTTGGTAATAATATACCTCTTTTTCTATTGATCTGGTCATGTAGATCCCGAAAGTTTTTATTTGAGCAGTCTGCGACGAATAGTTTAGGAGATATAACGATTTTTATAGAGAGATTGAATTTTCTCGAATTTTCCTTACCCCGGACCTTGAAAAATTGTAAAAAATCAAAAGATCTTTCTTGGTAATAAAATACCTCTTTTTCTATTGATCTGTTCACGTAGATCACGAAAGTTTTTATTTGAGGGGTCTGCGACGAATAGTTTAGGAGATATAACGATTTTTGTAGAGAGATTGAATTTTCTCGAATTTTCCTTACCCCGGACCTTAAAAAATTGTAAAAAATTAAAAGTTCCTTCTTGGTGATAATATACCTCTTTTTCTATTGATCTGTTCACGTAGATCACGAAAGTTTTTATATGAGGGGTCTGCGACGAATAGTTTAGGAGATATAACGATTTTTATAGAGAGATTGAATTTTTACGGTTTTTTCAAAAAATTTCGACTTCAAATTTCTCCTAAACTATGGGGACTACGGAAAATCGGTGAGCAGAGTTGGTATTGGCAGTTCATGATTATTCGAATTCCACTCACGAATGACAATATTTGAGTCGAAGAATTTTCTCGAATTCTTCTTACCCCGGACCTTGAAAAATTGTAAAAAATTAAAAGTTCCTTCTTGGTAATGATATACCTCTTTTTCTATTGATCTGGTCATGTAGATCACGAAAGTTTTTATTTGAGGGGTTTGCGACGAATAGTTTAGGAGATATAACGATTTTTGTAGAGAGATTGAATTTTTACGGTTTTTTCCAAAAATTTCGAATTCAAATTTTTCCTAAACTATGGGGACAACGGAAAATCGGTAAGCAGAGTTGGTATTGGCAGTTCATGGTTATTCGAATCGCACTCTCGCCTGACAATATTTGAGTCGAAAAATTTTCTCGAATTTTCTCGAATTTTCCTTACCCCGGACCTTGAAAAATTGTAAAAAATTAAAAGATCTTTCTTGGTAATAAAATACCTCTTTTTCTATTGATCTGTCCACGAAGATCACGAAAGTTTTTATTTGAGGGGTCTGCGACGAAAAGTTTAGGAGATATAACGATTTTTGTAGAGAGATTGAATTTTCTCGAATTTTCCTTACCCCGGACCTTGAAAAATTGTAAAAAATTAAAAGTTTCTTCTTGGTGATATTATACCTCTTTTTCTATCGATCTGTTCACGTAGACCACGAAAGTTTTTATATGAGGGGTCTGCGACGAATAGTTTAGGAGATATAACGATTTTTATAGAGAGATTGAATTTTTACGGTTTTTTCCAAAAATTTCGACTTCAAATTTCTCCTAAACTATGGGGACTACGGAAAATCGGTGAGCAGAGTTGGTATTGGCAGTTCATGATTATTCGAATTCCACTCACGAATGACAATATTTGAGTCGAAAAATTTTCTCGAATTTTCTCGAATTTTCCTTACCCCGGACCTTAAAAAATTGTAAAAAATTAAAAGTTCCTTCTTGGTAATAATATACCTCTTTTTCTATTGATCTGGTCATGTAGATCACGAAAGTTTTTATTTGAGGAGTCTGCGACGAATAGTTTAGGAGATATAACGATTTTTATAGAGAGATTGAATTTTCTCGAATTTTCCTTACCCCGGACCTTGAAAAATTGTAAAAAATTAAAAGATCTTTCTTGGTAATAAAATACCTCTTTTTCTATTGATCTGTTCACGTAGATCACGAAAGTTTTTATTTGAGGGGTCTGCGACGAAAAGTTTAGGAGATATAACGATTTTTGTAGAGAGATTGAATTTTCTCGAATTTCCCTTACCCCGGACCTTAAAAAATTGTAAAAAATTAAAAGTTCCTTCTTGGTGATAATATACCTCTTTTTCTATTGATCTGTTCACGTAGTTCACGAAGATCACGAAAGTTTTTATTTGAGGGGTCTGCGACGAAAAGTTTAGGAGATATAACGATTTTTGTAGAGAGATTGAATTTTCTCGAATTTTCCTTACCCCGGACCTTAAAAAATTGTAAAAAATTAAAAGTTCCTTCTTGGTGATAATATACCTCTTTTTCTATTGATGTGTTCACGTAGATCACGAAAGTTTTTATATGAGGGCTCTGCGACGAATAGTTTAGGAGATATAACGATTTTTATAGAGAGATTGAATTTTTACGGTTTTTTCCAAAAATTTCGACTTCAAATTTCTCCTAAACTATGGGGACTACGGAAAATCGGTGAGCAGAGTTGGTATTGGCAGTTCATGGTTATTCGAATCCCACTCTCGCCTGACAATATTTGAGTCGAAAAATTTTCTCGAATTTTTCTTACCCCGGACCTTAAAAAATTGTAAAAAATTGAAAGTTCCTTCTTGGTAATAATATACCTCTTTTTCTATTGATCTGGTCATGTAGATCACGAAAGTTTTTATTTGAGCAGTCTGCGACGAATAGTTTAGGAGATATAACGATTTTTATAGAGAGATTGAATTTTCTCGAATTTTCCTTACCCCGGACCTTGAAAAATTGTAAAAAATCAAAAGTTCTTTTTTGATAATAAAATACCTCTTTTTCTATTGATCTGTTCACGTAGATCACGAAAGTTTTTATTTGAGGGGTCTGCGACGAATAGTTTAGGAGATATAACGATTTTTGTAGAGAGATTGAATTTTCTCGAATTTTCCTTACCCCGGACCTTAAAAAATTGTAAAAAATTAAAAGTTCCTTCTTGGTGATAATATACCTCTTTTTCTATTGATCTGTTCACGTAGTTCACGAAGATCACGAAAGTTTTTATTTAAGGGGTCTGCGACGAATAGTTTAGGAGATATAACGATTTTTGTAGAGAGATTGAATTTTCTCGAATTTTCCTTACCCCGGACCTTAAAAAATTGTAAAAAATTAAAAGTTCCTTCTTGGTGATAATATACCTCTTTTTCTATTGATCTGTTCACGTAGATCACGAAAGTTTTTTAATGAGGGGTCTGCGACGAATAGTTTAGGAGATATAACGATTTTTATAGAGAGATTGAATTTTTACGGTTTTTTCAAAAAATTTCGACTTCAAATTTCTCCTAAACTATGGGGACTACGGAAAATCGGTGAGCAGAGTTGGTATTGGCAGTTCATGATTATTCGAATTCCAATCACGAAGGACAATATTTGAGTCGAAGAATTTTCTCGAATTTTTCTTACCCCGGACCTTGAAAAATTGTAAAAAATTAAAAGTTGGTCATAATATACCTCTTTTTCTATTGATCTGGTCACGTAGATCACGAAAGTTTTTATTTGAGGGGTTTGCGACGAATAGTTTAGGAGATATAACGATTTTAGTAGAGAGATTGAATTTTTACGGTTTTTTCCAAAAATTTCGAATTCAAATTTCTCCTAAACTATGGGGACTACGGAAAATCGGTAAGCAGAGTTGGTATTGGCAGTTCATGGTTATTCGAATCCCACTCTCGCCTGACAATATTTGAGTCGAAAAATTTTCTCGAATTTTCCTTACCCCGGACCTTAAAAAATTGTAAAAAATTAAAAGTTCCTTCTTGGTAATAATATACCTCTTTTTCTATTGATCTGGTCATGTAGATCACGAAAGTTTTTATTTGAGGAGTCTGCGACGAATAGTTTAGGAGATATAACGATTTTTATAGAGAGATTGATTTTTCTCGAATTTTCCTTACCCCGGACCTTGAAAAATTGTAAAAAATTGAAAGATCTTTTTTGATAATAAAATACCTCTTTTTCTATTGATCTGTTCACGTAGATCACGAAAGTTTTTATTTGAGGGTCTGCGACGAATAATTTAGGAGATATAACAATTTTTGTAGAGAGATTGAATTTTCTCGAATTTTCCTTAACTCGGACCTTAAAAAATTGTAAAAAATTAAAAGTTCCTTCTTGGTGATAATATACCTCTTTTTCTATTGATCTGTTCACGTAGATCACGAAAGTTTTTATATGAGGGGTCTGCGACGAATAGTTTAGGAGATATAACGATTTTTATAGAGAGATTGAATTTTTACGGTTTTTTCCAAAAATTTCGACTTCAAATTTCTCCTAAACTATGGGGACTAGGGAAAATAGGTAAGCAGAGTTGGTATTGGCAGTTCATGATTATTCGAATTACACTCACGAATGACAATATTTGAGTCGAAGAATTTTCTCGAATTTTCCTTACCCTGGACCTTAAAAAATTGTAAAAAATTAAAAGTTCCTTCTTTGTAATAATATACCTCTTTTTCTATTGATTCGGTCACGTAGATCACGAAAGTTTATATTTGAGGGGTTTGCGACGAATAGGTTAGGAGATATAACGATTTTTGTAGAGAGATTGAATTTTTACGGTTTTTTCCAAAAATTTCGAATTCAAATTTCTCCTAAACTATGGGGACTACGGAAAATTGGTAAGCAGTGTTGGTATTGGCAGTTCATGGTTATTCGAATCCCACTCTCGCCTGACAATATTTGAGTCGAAAAATTTTCTCGAATTTTCTCGAATTTTCCTTACCCCGGACCTTAAAAAATTGTAAAAAATTAAAAGTTCCTTCTTGGTGATAATATACCTCTTTTTCTATTGATCTGTTCACGTATACCACGAAAGTTTTTATATGAGGGGTCTGCGACGAATAGTTTAGGAGATATAACGATTTTTATAGAGAGATTGAATTTTCTCGAATTTTCCTTACCCCGGACCTTAAAAAATTGTAAAAAATTAAAAGTTCCTTCTTGGTGATATTATACCTCTTTTTCTATCGATCTGTTCACGTAGACCACGAAAGTTTTTATATGAGGGGTCTGCGACGAATAGTTTAGGAGATATAACGATTTTTATAGAGATTGAATTTTTACGGTTTTTTCCAAAAATTTCGACTTCAAATTTCTCCTAAACTATGGGGACTACGGAAAATCGGTGAGCAGAGTTGGTATTGGCAGTTCATGATTATTCGAATTCCACTCACGAATGACAATATTTGAGTCGAAGAATTTTCTCGAATTTTCGGACCTTAAAAAATTGTAAAAAATTAAAAGTTCCTTCTTGGTAATAATATACCTCTTTTTCTATTGATCTGGTCACGTAGATCACGAAAGTTTTTATTTGAGGGGTTTGCGACGAATAGTTTAGGAGATATAACGATTTTTGTAGAGAAATTGAATTTTTACGGTTTTTTCCAAAAATTTCGAATTCAAATTTCTCCTTAACTATGGGGATCACGGAAAATCGGTAAGCAGAGTTGGTATTGGCAGTTCATGGTTATTCGAATCCCACTCTCGCCTGACAATATTTGAGTCGAGAAATTTTCTCGAATTTTCTCGAATTTTCCTTACCCCGGACCTTAAAAAATTGTAAAAAATTAAAATTTCCTTCTTGGTAATAATATACCTCTTTTTCTATTGATCTGGTCATGTAGTTCACGAAAGTTTTTATTTGAGGAGTCTGCGACGAATAGTTTAGGAGATATAATGATTTTTATAGAGAGATCGAATTTTCTCGAATTTTCCTCACCCCGGACCTTGAAAAATTGTAAAAAATCAAAAGATCTTTCTTGGTAATAAAATACCTCTTTTTCTATTGATCTGTTCACGAAGATCACGAAAGTTTTTATTTGAGGGGTCTGCGACGAAAAGTTTAGGAGATATAACGATTTTTGTAGAGAGATTGAATTTTCTCGAATTTTCCTTACCCCGGACCTTGAAAAATTGTAAAAAATTAAAAGTTTCTTCTTGGTGATATTATACCTCTTTTTCTATCGATCTGTTCACGTAGACCACGAAAGTTTTTATATGAGGGGTCTGCGACGAATAGTTTAGGAGATATAACGATTTTCATAGAGAGATTGAATTTTTACGGTTTTTTCCAAAAATTTCGACTTCAAATTTCTCCTAAACTATGGGGACTACGGAAAATCGGTGAGCAGAGTTGGTATTGGCAGTTCATGATTATTCGAATTCCAATCACGAAGGACAATATTTGAGTCGAAGAATTTTCTCGAATTTTTCTTACCCCGGACCTTGAAAAATTGTAAAAAATTAAAAGTTGGTCATAATATACCTCTTTTTCTATTGATCTGGTCACGTAGATCACGAAAGTTTTTATTTGAGGGGTTTGCGACGAATAGTTTAGGAGATATAACGATTTTAGTAGAGAGATTGAATTTTTACGGTTTTTTCCAAAAATTTCGAATTCAAATCTCTCCTAAACTATGGGGACTACGGAAAATCGGTAAGCAGAGTTGGTATTGGCAGTTCATGGTTATTCGAATCCCACTCTCGCCTGACAATATTTGAGTCGAAAAATTTTCTCGAATTTTCCTTACCCCGGACCTTAAAAAATTGTAAAAAATTAAAAGTTCCTTCTTGGTAATAATATACCTCTTTTTCTATTGATCTGGTCATGTAGATCACGAAAGTTTTTATTTGAGGAGTCTGCGACGAATAGTTTAGGAGATATAACGATTTTTATAGAGAGATTGATTTTTCTCGAATTTTCCTTACCCCGGACCTTGAAAAATTGTAAAAAATTGAAAGATCTTTTTTGATAATAAAATACCTCTTTTTCTATTGATCTGTTCACGTAGATCACGAAAGTTTTTATTTGAGGGTCTGCGACGAATAATTTAGGAGATATAACAATTTTTGTAGAGAGATTGAATTTTCTCGAATTTTCCTTAACTCGGACCTTAAAAAATTGTAAAAAATTAAAAGTTCCTTCTTGGTGATAATATACCTCTTTTTCTATTGATCTGTTCACGTAGATCACGAAAGTTTTTATATGAGGGGTCTGCGACGAATAGTTTAGGAGATATAACGATTTTTATAGAGAGATTGAATTTTTACGGTTTTTTCCAAAAATTTCGACTTCAAATTTCTCCTAAACTATGGGGACTAGGGAAAATAGGTAAGCAGAGTTGGTATTGGCAGTTCATGATTATTCGAATTACACTCACGAATGACAATATTTGAGTCGAAGAATTTTCTCGAATTTTCCTTACCCCGGACCTTAAAAAATTGTAAAAAATTAAAAGTTCCTTCTTTGTAATAATATACCTCTTTTTCTATTGATTCGGTCACGTAGATCACGAAAGTTTATATTTGAGGGGTTTGCGACGAATAGGTTAGGAGATATAACGATTTTTGTAGAGAGATTGAATTTTTACGGTTTTTTCCAAAAATTTCGAATTCAAATTTCTCCTAAACTATGGGGACTACGGAAAATTGGTAAGCAGTGTTGGTATTGGCAGTTCATGGTTATTCGAATCCCACTCTCGCCTGACAATATTTGAGTCGAAAAATTTTCTCGAATTTTCTCGAATTTTCCTTACCCCGGACCTTAAAAAATTGTAAAAAATTAAAAGTTCCTTCTTGGTGATAATATACCTCTTTTTCTATTGATCTGTTCACGTATACCACGAAAGTTTTTATATGAGGGGTCTGCGACGAATAGTTTAGGAGATATAACGATTTTTATAGAGAGATTGAATTTTCTCGAATTTTCCTTACCCCGGACCTTAAAAAATTGTAAAAAATTAAAAGTTCCTTCTTGGTGATATTATACCTCTTTTTCTATCGATCTGTTCACGTAGACCACGAAAGTTTTTATATGAGGGGTCTGCGACGAATAGTTTAGGAGATATAACGATTTTTATAGAGATTGAATTTTTACGGTTTTTTCCAAAAATTTCGACTTCAAATTTCTCCTAAACTATGGGGACTACGGAAAATCGGTGAGCAGAGTTGGTATTGGCAGTTCATGATTATTCGAATTCCACTCACGAATGACAATATTTGAGTCGAAGAATTTTCTCGAATTTTCGGACCTTAAAAAATTGTAAAAAATTAAAAGTTCCTTCTTGGTAATAATATACCTCTTTTTCTATTGATCTGGTCACGTAGATCACGAAAGTTTTTATTTGAGGGGTTTGCGACGAATAGTTTAGGAGATATAACGATTTTTGTAGAGAAATTGAATTTTTACGGTTTTTTCCAAAAATTTCGAATTCAAATTTCTCCTTAACTATGGGGATCACGGAAAATCGGTAAGCAGAGTTGGTATTGGCAGTTCATGGTTATTCGAATCCCACTCTCGCCTGACAATATTTGAGTCGAGAAATTTTCTCGAATTTTCTCGAATTTTCCTTACCCCGGACCTTAAAAAATTGTAAAAAATTAAAATTTCCTTCTTGGTAATAATATACCTCTTTTTCTATTGATCTGGTCATGTAGTTCACGAAAGTTTTTATTTGAGGAGTCTGCGACGAATAGTTTAGGAGATATAATGATTTTTATAGAGAGATCGAATTTTCTCGAATTTTCCTCACCCCGGACCTTGAAAAATTGTAAAAAATCAAAAGATCTTTCTTGGTAATAAAATACCTCTTTTTCTATTGATCTGTTCACGAAGATCACGAAAGTTTTTATTTGAGGGGTCTGCGACGAAAAGTTTAGGAGATATAACGATTTTTGTAGAGAGATTGAATTTTCTCGAATTTTCCTTACCCCGGACCTTGAAAAATTGTAAAAAATTAAAAGTTTCTTCTTGGTGATATTATACCTCTTTTTCTATCGATCTGTTCACGTAGACCACGAAAGTTTTTATATGAGGGGTCTGCGACGAATAGTTTAGGAGATATAACGATTTTCATAGAGAGATTGAATTTTTACGGTTTTTTCCAAAAATTTCGACTTCAAATTTCTCCTAAACTATGGGGACTACGGAAAATCGGTGAGCAGAGTTGGTATTGGCAGTTCATGATTATTCGAATTCCACTCACGAATGACAATATTTGAGTCGAAGAATTTTCTCGAATTCTTCTTACCCCGGACCTTGAAAAATTGTAAAAAATTAAAAGTTCCTTCTTGGTAATAATATACCTCTTTTTCTATTGATCTGGTCACGTAGATCACGAAAGTTTTTATTTGAGGGGTTTGCGACGAATAGTTTAGGAGATATAACGATTTTTGTAGAGAGATTGAATTTTTACGGTTTTTTCCAAAAATTTCGACTTCAAATTTCTCCTAAACTATGGGGACTACGGAAAATCGGTGAGCAGAGTTGGTATTGGCAGTTCATGGTTATTCGAATCGCACTCTCGCCTGACAATATTTGAGTCGAAAAATTTTCTCGAATTTTCCTTACCCCGGACCTTAAAAAATTGTAAAAAATTAAAAGTTCCTTCTTGGTAATAATATACCTCTTTTTCTATTGATCTGGTCATGTGGATCACGAAAGTTTTTATTTGAGGAGTCTGCGACGAATAGTTTAGGAGATATAACGATTTTTATAGAGAGATTGAATTTTCTCGAATTTTCCTTACCCCGGACCTTGAAAAATTGTAAAAAATTAAAAGATCTTTCTTGGTAATAAAATACCTCTTTTTCTATTGATCTGTTCACGAAGATCACGAAAGTTTTTATTTGAGGGGTCTGCGACGAAAAGTTTAGGAGATATAACGATTTTTGTAGAGAGATTGAATTTTCTCGAATTTTCCTTACCCCGGACCTTGAAAAATTGTAAAAAATTAAAAGTTTCTTCTTGGTGATATTATACCTCTTTTTCTATCGATCTGTTCACGTAGACCACGAAAGTTTTTATATGAGGGGTCTGCGACGAATAGTTTAGGAGATATAACGATTTTTATAGAGAGATTGAATTTTTACGGTTTTTTCCAAAAATTTCGACTTCAAATTTCTCCTAAACTATGGGGACTACGGAAAATCGGTGAGCAGAGTTGGTATTGGCAGTTCATGATTATTCGAATTCCACTCACGAATGACAATATTTGAGTCGAAAAATTTTCTCGAATTTTCTAGAATTTTCCTTACCCCGGACCTTAAAAAATTGTGAAAAATTAAAAGTTCCCTCTTGGTAATAATATACCTCTTTTTCTATTGATCTGGTCATGTAGATCACGAAAGTTTTTATTTGAGCAGTCTGCGACGAATAGTTTAGGAGATATAACGATTTTTATAGAGAGATTGAATTTTCTCGAATTTTCCTTACCCCGGACCTTGAAAAATTGTAAAAAATCAAAAGATCTTTCTTGGTAATAAAATACCTCTTTTTCTATTGATCTGTTCACGTAGATCACGAAAGTTTTTATTTGAGGGGTCTGCGACGAATAGTTTAGGAGATATAACGATTTTTGTAGAGAGATTGAATTTTCTCGAATTTTCCTTACCCCGGATCTTAAAAAATTGTGAAAAAATAAAAGTTCCTTCTTGGTGATAATATACCTCTTTTTCTATTGATCTGTTCACGTAGATCACGAAAGTTTTTATATGAGGGGTCTGCGACGAATAGTTTAGGAGATATAACGATTTTTATAGAGAGATTGAATTTTTACGGTTTTTTCAAAAAATTTCGACTTCAAATTTCTCCTAAACTATGGGGACTACGGAAAATCGGTGAGCAGAGTTGGTATTGGCAGTTCATGATTATTCGAATTCCACTCACGAATGACAATATTTGAGTCGAAGAATTTTCTCGAATTCTTCTTACCCCGGACCTTGAAAAATTGTAAAAAATTAAAAGTTCCTTCTTGGTAATAATATACCTCTTTTTCTATTGATCTGGTCACGTAGATCACGAAAATTTTTATTTGAGGGGTTTGCGACGAATAGTTTAGGAGATATAACGATTTTTGTAGAGAGATTGAATTTTTACGGTTTTTTCCAAAAATTTCGAATTCAAATTTCTCCTAAACTATGGGGACAACGGAAAATCGGTAAGCAGAGTTGGTATTGGCAGTTCATGGTTATTCGAATCGCACTCTCGCCTGACAATATTTGAGTCGAAAAATTTTCTCGAATTTTCTCGAATTTTCCTTACCCCGGACCTTAAAAAATTGTAAAAAATTAAAAGTTCCTTCTTGGAAATAATATACCTCTTTTTCTATTGATCTGGTCATGTAGATCACGAAAGTTTTTATTTGAGGAGTCTGCGACGAATAGTTTAGGAGATATAACGATTTTTATAGAGAGATTGAATTTTCTCGAATTTTCCTTACCCCGAACCTTGAAAAATTGTAAAAAATTAAAAGATCTTTCTTGGTAAAAAAATACCTCTTTTTCTATTGATCTGTTCACGAAGATCACGAAAGTTTTTATTTGAGGGGTCTGCGACGAAAAGTTTAGGAGATATAACGATTTTTGTAGAGAGATTGAATTTTCTCGAATTTTCCTTACCCCGGACCTTGAAAAATTGTAAAAAATTAAAAGTTTCTTCTTGGTGATATTATACCTCTTTTTCTATCGATCTGTTCACGTAGACCACGAAAGTTTTTATATGAGGGGTCTGCGACGAATAGTTTAGGAGATATAACGATTTTTATAGAGAGATTGAATTTTTACGGTTTTTTCCAAAAATTTCGACTTCAAATTTCTCCTAAACTATGGGGACTACGGAAAATCGGTGAGCAGAGTTGGTATTGGCAGTTCATGATTATTCGAATTCCACTCACGAATGACAATATTTGAGTCGAAAAATTTTCTCGAATTTTCTCGAATTTTCCTTACCCCGGACCTTAAAAAATTGTAAAAAATTAAAAGTTCCCTCTTGGTAATAATATACCTCTTTTTCTATTGATCTGGTCATGAAGATCACGAAAGTTTTTATTTGAGGAGTCTGCGACGTATAGTTTAGGAGATATAACGATTTTTATAGAGAGATTGAATTTTCTCGAATTTTCCTTACCACGGACCTTAAAAATTGTAAAAAATTAAAAGATCTTTCTTGGTAATAAAATACCTCTTTTTCTATTGATCTGTTCACGTAGATCACGAAAGTTTTTATCTGAGGGGTCTGCGACGAAAAGTTTAGGAGATATAACGATTTTTGTAGAGAGATTGAATTTTCTCGAATTTTCCTTACCCCGGACCTTAAAAAATTGTAAAAAATTAAAAGTTCCTTCTTGGTGATAATATACCTCTTTTTCTATTGATCTGTTCACGTAGTTCACGAAGATCACGAAAGTTTTTATTTGAGGGGTCTGCGACGAAAAGTTTAGGAGATATAACGATTTTTGTAAAGATATTGAATTTTCTCGAATTTTCCTTACCCCGGACCTTAAAAAATTGTAAAAAATTAAAAGTTCCTTCTTGCTGATAATATACCTCTTTTTCTATTGATGTGTTCACGTAGATCACGAAAGTTTTTATATGAGGGCTCTGCGACGAATAGTTTAGGAGATATAACGATTTTTATAGAGAGATTGAATTTTTACGGTTTTTTCCAAAAATTTCGACTTCAAATTTCTCCTAAACTATGGGGACTACGGAAAATCGGTGAGCAGAGTTGGTATTGGCAGTTCATGGTTATTCGAATCCCACTCTCGCCTGACAATATTTGAGTCGAAAAATTTTCTCGAATTTTTCTTACCCCGGACCTTAAAAAATTGTAAAAAATTGAAAGTTCCTTCTTGGTAATAATATACCTCTTTTTCTATTGATCTGGTCATGTAGATCACGAAAGTTTTTATTTGAGCAGTCTGCGACGAATAGTTTAGGAGATATAACGATTTTTATAGAGAGATTGAATTTTCTCGAATTTTCCTTACCCCGGACCTTAAAAAATTGTAAAAAATTAAAAGTTCCTTCTTGGTGATAATATACCTCTTTTTCTATTGATCTGTTCACGTAGATCACGAAAGTTTTTATATGAGGGGTCTGCGACGAATAGTTTAGGAGATATAACGATTTTTATAGAGAGATTGAATTTTTACGGTTTTTTCCAAAAATTTCGACTTCAAATTTCTCCTGAACTATGGGGACTAGGGAAAATAGATAAGCAGAGTTGGTATTGGCAGTTCATGATTATTCGAATTCCACTCACGAATGACAATATTTGAGTCGAAGAATTTTCTCGAATTTTCCTTACCCCGGACCTTAAAAAATTGTAAAAAATTAAAAGTTCCTTCTTTGTAATAATATACCTCTTTTTCTATTGATCTGGTCACGTAGATCACGAAAGTTTATATTTGAGGGGTTTGCGACGAATAGTTTAGGAGATATAACGATTTTTGTAGAGAGATTGAATTTTTACGGTTTTTTCCAAAAATTTCGAATTCAAATTTCTCCTTAACTATGGGGACTACGGAAAATTGGTAAGCAGAGTTGGTATTTGCAGTTCATGGTTATTCGAATCACACTCTCGCCTGACAATATTTGAGTCGAAAAATTTTCTCGAATTTTCTCGAATTTTCCTTACCCCGGACCTTAAAAAATTGTGAAAAATTAAAAGTTCCTTCTTGGTGATAATATACCTCTTTTTCTATTGATCTGTTCACGTAGACCACGAAAGTTTTTATATGAGGGGTCTGCGACGAATAGTTTAGGAGATATAACGATTTTTATAGAGAGATTGAATTTTCTCGAATTTTCCTTACCCCGGACCTTAAAAAATTGTAAAAAATTAAAAGTTCCTTCTTGGTGATATTATACCTCTTTTTCTATCGATCTGTTCACGTAGACCACGAAAGTTTTTATATGAGGGGTCTGCGACGAATAGTTTAGGAGATATAACGATTTTTATAGAGATTGAATTTTTACGGTTTTTTCCAAAAATTTCGACTTCAAATTTCTCCTAAACTATGGGGACTACGGAAAATCGGTGAGCAGAGTTGGTATTGGCAGTTCATGATTATTCGAATTCCACTCACGAATGACAATATTTGAGTCGAAGAATTTTCTCGAATTTTCCTTATTCCGGACCTTAAAAAATTGTAAAAATTAAAAGTTCCTTCTTGGTAATAATATACCTCTTTTTCTATTGATCTGGTCACGTAGATCACGAAAGTTTTTATTTGAGGGGTTTGCGACGAATAGTTTAGGAGATATAACGATTTTTGTAGAGAGATTGAATTTTTACGGTTTTTTCCAAAAATTTCGAATTCAAATTTCTCCTTAACTATGGGGACTACGGAAAATCGGTAAGCAGAGTTGGTATTGGCAGTTCATGGTTATTCGAATCCCACTCTCGCCTGACAATATTTGAGTCGAGAAATTTTCTCGAATTTTCTCGAATTTTCCTTACCCCGGACCTTAAAAAATTGTAAAAAATTAAAATTTCCTTCTTGGTAATAATATACCTCTTTTTCTATTGATCTGTTCACGTAGATCACGAAAGTTTTTATATGAGGGGTCTGCGACGAATAGTTTAGGAGATATAACGATTTTTATAGAGAGATTGAATTTTCTCGAATTTTCCTTACCCCGGACCTTGAAAAATTGTGAAAAATTAAAAGATTTTTCTTGGTAATAAAATACCTCTTTTTCTATTGATCTGTTCACGAAGATCACGAAAGTTTTTATTTGAGGGGTCTGCGACGAATAGTTTAGGAGATATAACGATTTTTGTAGAGAGATTGAATTTTCTCGAATTTTCCTTACCCCGGACCTTGAAAAATTGTAAAAAATTAAAAGTTCCTCCTTGGTGATAATATACCTCTTTTTCTATTGATCTGTTCACGTAGATCACGAAAGTTTTTATATGAGGGGTCTGCGACGAATAGTTTAGGAGATATAACGATTTTTATAGAGAGATTGAATTTTTACGGTTTTTTCCAAAAATTTCGACTTCAAATTTCTCCTAACCTATGGGGACTACGGAAAATCGGTGAGCAGAGTTGGTATTGGCAGTTCATGATTATTCGAATTCCACTCACGAATGACAATATTTGAGTCGAAGAATTTTCTCGAATTTTCTCGAATTTTCCTTACTCCGGACCTTAAAAAATTGTAAAAAATTAAAAGTTCCTTCTAGGTAATAATTAACCTCTTTTTCTATTGATCTGGTCACGTACATCACGAAAGTTTTTATTTGAGGGGTTTGCGACGAATAGTTTAGGAGATATAACAATTTTTGTAGAGAGATTGAATTTTTACGGTTTTTCCCAAAAATTTCGAATTCAAATTTCTCCTAAACCATGGGGACTACGGAAAATCGGTAATCAGAGTTGGTATTGGCAGTTCATGGTTATTCGAATCCCACTCTCGCCTGACAATATTTGAGTCGAAAAATTTTCTCGAATTTTCCTTACCCCGGACCTTGAAAAATTGTAAAAAATTAAAAGATCTTTCTTGATAATAAAATACCTCTTTTTCTATTGATCTGTTCACGAAGATCACGAAAGTTTTTATTTGAGGGGTCTGCGACGAATAGTTTAGGAGATATAACGATTTTTGTAGAGAGATTGAATTTTCTCGAATTTTCCTTACCCCGGACCTTAAAAAATTGTAAAAAATTAAAAGTTCTTTCTTGGTAATAATATACCTCTTTTTCTATTGATCTGGTCACGTAGATCACGAAAGTTTTTATTTGAGGGGTTTGCGACGAAAAGTTTAGGAGATATAACGATTTTTGTAGAGAGATTGAATTTTCACGGTTTTTTCCAAAAATTTCGAATTCAAATTTCTCCTAAACTATGGGGACTACGGAAAATCGGTAAGCAGAGTTGGTATTGGCAGTTCATGGTTATTCGAATCCCACTCTCGCCTGACAATATTTGAGTCGAAAAATTTTCTCGAATTTTCCTTACCCCGGACCTTAAAAAATTAAAAGTTCCTTCTTGGTAATATACCTTTTTTTCTATTGATCTGTTCACGAAGATCACGAAACTTTTTATTTGAGGAGTCTGCGACGAATAGTTTAGGAGATATAACGATTTTTATAGAGAGATTGAATTTTCTCGAATTTTCCTTACCCCGGACCTTGAAAAATTGTAAAGAATTAAAAGATCTTTCTCGGTAATAAAATACATCTTTTTCTATTGATCTGTTCACGTAGATCACGAAAGTTTTTATTTGAGGGGTCTGCGACGAATAGTTTAGGAGATACAACGATTTTTGTAGAGAGATTGAATTTTCTCGAATTTTCCTTACCCCGGACCTTAAAAAATTGTGAAAAATTAAAAGTTTCTTCTTGGTGATAATATACCTCATTTTCTATTGATCTGGTCACGTAGATCACGAAAGTTTTTATTTGAGGGGTTTGCGACGAATAGTTTAGGAGATATAACGATTTTTGTAGAGAGATTGAATTTTTACGGTTTTTTCCAAAAATTTCGAATTCAAATTTCTCCTAAACTATGGGGACTATGAAAAATCGGTAAGCAGAGTTGGTATTGGCAGTTCATGGTTATTCGAATCCCAATCCTGCCTGACAATATTTGACTCGAAAAATTTTCTCGAATTTTCTCGAATTTTCCTTACCCCGGACCTTAAAAAATCGTCAAAAATTGAAAGTTCCTTCTTGGTAATAATATACCTCTTTTTCTATTGATCTGGTCATGTAGATCACGAATGTTTTTATTTGAGGTGTCTGCGACGAATAGTTTAGGAGATATAACGATTTTTATAGAGAGATTGAATTTTCTCGAATTTTCCTTACCCCGGACCTTGAAAAATTGTAAAAAATCAAAAGATCTTTCTTGGTAATAATATACCTCTTTTTCTATTGATCTGGTCACGTAGATCACGAAAGTTTTTATTTGAGGGGTTTGCAACGAATAGTTTAGGAGATATAACGATTTTTGTAGAGAGATTGAATTTTTACGGTTTTTTCCAAAAATTTCGAATTCAAATTCCTCCTGAACTATGGAGACTACGGAAAATCGGTGAGCAGAGTTGGTATTGGCAGTTCATGGTTATTCGAATCCCACTCTCGCCAGACAATATTTGAGTCGAAAAATTTTCTCGAATTTTCTCGAATTTTTCTTACTCCGGACCTCAAAAAATTGTAAAAAATTGAAAGTTCCTTCTTGGTAATAATATACCTCTTTTTCTATTGATCTGATCATGTAGATCACGAAAGTTTTTATTTGAGCAGTCCGCGACGAATAGTTTAGGAGATATAACGATTTTTATAGAGAGATTGAATTTTCTCGAATTTTCCTTACCCCGGACCTTGAAAAATTGTAAAAAATCAGAAGATCTTTCTTGGTAATAAAATACCTCTTTTTCTATTGATCTGTTCACGTAGATCACGAAAGTTTTTATTTGAGGGGTCTGCGACGAATAGTTTAGGAGATATAACGATTTTTGTAGAGAGATTGAATTTTCTCGAATTCTCCATACCCCGGACCTTAAAAAATTGTAAAAAATTGAAAGTTCCTTCTTGGTGATAATATACCTATTTTTCTATTGATCTGTTCACGTAGTTCACGAAGATCACGAAAATTTTTATTTGAGGGGTCTGCGACGAATAGTTTAGGAGATATAACGATTTTTGTAGAGAGATTGAATTTTCTCGAATTTTCCTTACCCCGGACCTTGAAAAATTGTAAAAAATTAAAAGTTCCTTCTTGGTAATAATATACCTCTTTTTCTATTGATCTGGTCACGTAGATCACGAAAGTTTTTATTTGAGGGGTTTGCGACGAATAGTTTAGGAGATATAACGATTTTTGTAGAGAGATTGAATTTTCTCGAATTTTCCTTACCCCGGACCTTGAAAAATTGTAAAAAATTAAAAGATCTTTCTTGGTAATAAAATACCTCTTTTTCTATTGATCTGTTCACGTAGATCACGAAAGTTTTTATTTGAGGGGTCTGCGACGAAAAGTTTAGGAGATATAACGATTTTTATAGAGAGATTGAATTTTCTCGAATTTTCCTTACCCCGGACCTTGAAAAATTGTAAAAAATTAAAAGATCTTTCTTGGTAATAAAATACCTCTTTTTCTATTGATCTGTTCACGTAGATCACGAAAGTTTTTTTTTTTTTTTTTTATTTCGAATTAACGTGTCTCGACATCGAGGTCATTGACACGAGGTACAGTACACATTAACTTATTCTAAATATAAATCTAAGTATTCGAAGCTTAAAGAACTAAAATTTGAGAATATATCATACAAGTTCATATATTATTGTAAAGTTGACATTCTTTGAGGAATTTAAGAGCTAATTCAATTTGTTTTTGAGAATTGAGGATATTTCCAAGATTCTCTCTCAGCCCAAGTCGACGTCGGTCATTTCCGTAATATGGGCAGATGGATAGTAGGTGTTCAACAGTTAGACGAGTATTGTGACAGTGTTCGCATTTGGGTTGATTTTCTGAAGACATCAGATAGCTGTGAGTTAGCTTGGTGTGACCTATTCGAAGTCTTCTTACTACGGTTTTGTCTTTTCTGCCCAAACTAATTTGTGGTGAATTATGTATTTTGGGTTGTATCATATGCAGTCCAGTGCTAGCTCCTTCCCATTGGACTTGCCATTCCTGTAAGGATCTCAGCTTTATGGCATTTTTGAGGTCTGTATGAAGTTGGATTTGGGTCACAGGAAGTTCGGAAGTTCGTGCTTGATTTGCGGCCTGATCTGCAGCTTCGTTTCCTGTTATACCAATATGTGATGGGATCCAGATTATAGTGGTGGAAATATTCTCCTTCGCTTTAAGGGTATGGCATCGTTCTAGAATTTGCTGTACCAGAGGGTTCTTCGAGTAAATGTTGTCTATGGATTCAATTGAAGATAAAGAGTCTGTGAGTATTGCGAGCTTTTGACCTGGGATAAAAGAACTGCAAAGAGATTTATAAATTGCAAAGAGTTCACCAGTGTGGATGCTGCAGATGGATGGGAGTTTGTAGGACACTGGGGCATTCGATTTATTGATGATCGAGCATGCTATTCCCTGCTCATCTTTGGAGGCGTCACCTAGTATAATTTACCCAGGTTTAGAATTCAATGATTATTTTATTAGAATCACCCAGTATAATTTGCCCCAGGTTTAGAATTCCATCATTATTCTACCAGTCATCTGAGTAGGTGAAAATAAAATATTAATTGAGAGCAGTGAAGGTATTTTTCGTCCAATTCAAAAATTTTCATTTGGAATAATTTCTGATTTATTTATTTCATGAAAATATAACGATGCAATTTAAAATATCAGCCTATGTATAAAAACTTTCGAGCGACAACGCGATAGACGTTATCTCTTCAATATGTTCTTTTTTACATGTTGTCGTTCGTTTTTCATAGGTATACCGCCGATTTCGAGACTCGAAATTTTCCCCTTCCAACCGAGATTACAAGTGAAGTATTTCGGAAAAGGAGGATTATTCTTGCCGGTGTCTTCGAAGTATTAAGATATTTTCCGATTTACTCCTGTCGGCGTCTTCGAGCTATATATTTTCATAGTTATTGAGCGGATTTTCTTGAGTAACAATTTAGAGTTTAATTTTTAGTTTGCAATTTTTCTTTTGAACGTTGGACGTTTTAGTGCCGTATTTTATATTCGTGAATTTGACACTTAGCCCGTACACGAAAAGAATTTGAGTTCGTGTAGTGAAGTGGGAAATTCTTAGGATTGGTAAGAACCGTTTTATTCCTGTCTGTATTATCGGTGACTTTCCTGTGTTCCATCGATACTTTCCGAGTGTGATTTATTTGCAATTTATTTTATTTCTAAGATCTTTCTTTCTCAAGTGGAGCTTGTCTGTTCGGTTCCTTATTGCGAGCAACTCTTATTTGGAACTACCAGGCAAAACTCCTTATCTTGGGGAGAGGGGTCGTTTATTTCCGATCTCCGGATCACTGCGGCCTTTAAGGTTAATTATCCTGTCCGGTCCGACTCGAGTCGTTAATTGGTGGATGCGCCGAGGTATACCGTAAGTGAAATTTATTTCTTTGATCTTTCTTTCTCAAGTGGAGTTTGTCTGTCCGGTTCCTTATTGCGAGCAACTCTTATTTGGAACTACCAGGCAGAACTCCTTATCTTGAGGAGAGGGGTCGCTCATTTCCGATCTCCGGATCACCGCGGTGTTTTGGGCTAATTACCCTGTCCGATCTGACTCGAGTCGTGAATTGGTGGATGCGCCGAAGTATACCCGAGTGAAATTTATTTCTCAGATCTTTCTTTCTCAAGTGGAGTTTGTCTGTCCGGTTCCTTATTGCGAGCAACTCTTATTTGGAACTACCAGGCATAACTCCTTATCTTGGGGAGAGGGGTCGCTTAATTCCGATCTCCGATTCACAGCAGTCTTTTCGGCGAATTACCCTGTCCGGTCTGACTCGAGTCTAGAATTGGTGGATGCGCCATAGTATACCCCGAACGAAGTTTATTTCTTAGATTTATTTTGGTGGATGTGCCGACAGATACCCTGATTGACATCTGTTTTTAAGACCCAACTTTCTCAGGTGGAATCTGTGTGTCGGGTACCTTATTGCGAGCAACTCTTATTTGGGACCACCAGACAGAATTCATTATCTTGTGGAGCGGGGTCGCTTATTTCCGATTCACGGATCACCGTGGTCATTTCGGTGAGTCACCCTGCCCAGTCCGACCTGAGATTTATTTTGGTGGATGCGCCGACAAGTACCCTGATTGAAATCTGTGTCTAAGACCCAACTTTCTCAAGTGGAATCCGTGTGTCGGGTCCCTTATTGCGAGTAACTCTTATTTGGGACCACCAGACGGAATTCCTTATCTTGTGGAGAGGGGTCGCGTATTTCCGATTCACTGATCACCGTGGTCATTTCGGTGAGTCACCCTGCCCAGTCTGACTTAATATCAATTTTTGGTGGATGCGCCGATACAAGACCTGATTCGAAGATATTGTTCAGGCTTGCTGTTTCTAATAAAGAGGTATCGAACCGGACCGTACGGAACACAGGATAAGTAGTCACATCTGACTTATTAGACTGCATTTCACACGCCAATCTGCATGCTTTCCACGCTTGTCCGCACTTAACCGTTTTTATCATCGCTCAATTTGCTTGCTCACTGCTTACTAATTTCTGCTGCTTGATATACGCCACCTGCTCACCTCGCTTAGTTCTCGTTCCGTACCGTGTTGCATTGTAAATATTTGCTTTTGGTGTTTAGTAGCCTTTTGCATTATTGTATATATAGGATAGTATTGTATATAATTTGGTGTTGTACATAAGGGAACGGATATTGTTAAATATAGTGTGTTTCGTCAGGGTGTCTTTTATTTATCTCATAGACATTTACTGCCATTTAGCGAAATAAATCACCACTGGTCAATCGCTCTTACCTCAGATTGAATCGACCCCTTCTCCAACTGTTTAAAAGCTACCCAGGGTCGATAATAGTGAGCGACGTAAGGAATTGCGACCTTATAAAACCTATCGCAATTGGCGCCCGAGGTAATATAGGAGAGAAATAGTAAACAATCATCAATCCGAAGAAAGTCGCCGTCACAGACTCGAATGTCACGCAGGTAGCTATAATCTCCCACGTGGTAAGGTCAATTGCTGCTGTAACCACAAATGCACGACTGACTTCTGTTGTTGATTTCATTTGTTTGTTATTTCCTTCTCTGTTTCTCATTCTAACACTTTTCATCGTATTGCACAGGGACGAAAGCTTGACACACGTGTCTAAGGAAACCACTTTGGTATAAGGGACTGTTCTTATTCTCTTTTTTTTGTTTAATCAACAATTATCCAAGTAGGCCATTCCACATTGTTGATTATCTTGGACTCGGATGTCACGCAGGTAGCTATAATCTCCCACGTGGTAAGGTCAATTGCTGCTGTAACCACAAATGCACGACTGACTTCTAATGTTGATTTCATTTGTTTGTTATTTCCTTCAATGTTTCTCATTCTAACACTTCTCATCGTATTGCACAGGGACGAAAGCTTTACACACGTGTCTAAGGAAACCACTTTGGTATAAGGGACTGTTCTTATTCCCTTCTTTTTGTTCAATCAACAATTATCCAAGTAAGCCATTCCACATTGTTGATTTTCTTGGACTCGAATGTCACGCAGGTAGCTATAATCTCCCACGTGGTAAGGTCAATTGCTGCTGTAACCACAAATGCACGACTGACTTCTGTTGTTGATTTCATTTGTTTGTTATTTCCTTCTATGTTTCTCATTCTAACACTTTTCATCGTATTGCACAGGGACGAAAGCTTGACACGCGTGTCTAAGGAAACCACTTTGGTATAAGGGACTGTTCTTAATCCCTTCGTTTTGTTTATTGAACAATTATCCAAGTAAGCCATTCCACATTGTTGATTTTCTTGGACTCGGATGTCACGCAGGTAGCTATAATCTCCCACGTGGTAAGGTCAATTGCTGCTGTAACCACAAATGCACGACTGACTTCTGTTGTTGATTTCATTTGTTTGTTATTTCCTTCTATGTTTCTCATTCTAACACTTTTTATCGTATTGCACAGGAACGAAAGCTTGACACACGTGTCTAAGGAAACCACAAGGGTTTGTTCTCATTCCCTTTTTTCTTTTTGATGAACAATTATCCAAGTAAGCCATTCCACATTGTTGATTTTCATGGACTCGGATGTCACGCAGGTAGCTATAATCTTCCACGTGGTAAGGTCAATTGCTGCTGTAACCACAAATGCTCGACTGACTTCTACTGTTGATTTCATTCGTTTGTTATTTTCTTCAATGTTTCTCATTCTAACACTTTTCATCGTATTGCACAGGAACGAATGCTTGACACACGTGTCTAAGGAAACAACTTTGGTATAAGGACTGTTCTTAATCCCTTCGTTTTGTTTATTGAACAATTATCCAAGTAAGCCATTCCACATTGTTGATTTTCTTGGACTAGGATGTCACGCAGCTAGCTATAATCTCCCACGTGGTAAGGTCAATTGCTGCTGTAACCACAAATGCACGACTGACTTCTGTTGTTAATTTCATTCGTTTGTTATATTCTTCAATGTTTCTCATTCTAACACTTTTCATCGTATTGCACAGGGACGAAAGCTTGACACACGTGTCTAAGGAAACCACAAGGGTTTGTTCTCATTCCCTTTTTTCTTTTTGATGAACAATTATCTAAGTGAGCCATTCCACATTGTTGATTTTTTTGGACTCGGATGTCACGCAAGTAGCTATAATCTCTCACGTGGTAAGGTCCATTGCTGCTGTAACCACGAATGCAGGATTGACTTCTGTTGTTGATTTCATTTGTTTGTTATTTTCTTCAATGTTTCTCATTCTAACACTTCTCATCGTATTGCACAGGGACGAAAGCTTGACACACGTGTCTAAGGAAACAACTTTGGTATAAGGACTGTTCTTATTTCCTTCTTTTTGTTTAATGAACAATAATCCAAGTAAGCCATTCCACATTGTTGATTTTCTTTGAATCGGATGTCACGCAGGTAGCTATAATCTCCCACGTGGTAAGGTCAATTGCTGCTGTATCCACAAATGCACGACTGACTTCTGTTGTTGATTTCATTTGTTTGTTTTTTCCTTCTATGTTTCTCATTCTAACACTTTTTATCGTATTGCACAGGGACGAAAGCTTGACTTACGTGTCTAAGGAAGCCACATTGGTATGAGGGACTGTTCTTATTCCGATTCCACATTGTTGATTTTCTTGGACTAGGATGTCACGCAGCTAGCTATAATCTCCCACGTGGTAAGGTCAATTGCTGCTGTAACCACAAATGCATGACTGACTTCTGTTGTTGATTTCATTTGTTTGTTTTTTCCTTCTATGTTTCTCATTCTAACACTTTTCATCGTATTGCACAGGGACGAAAGCTTGACACACGTGTCTAAGGAAACCACAAGGGTTTGTTCTCATTCCTTTTTTTCTTTTTGATGAACAATAATCCAAGTAAGCCATTCCACATTGTTGATTTTTTTGGACTCGGATGTCACGCAGGTAGCTATAATCTCCCACGTGGTAAGGTCCATTGCTGCTGTAACCACGAATGCACGATTGACTTCTGTTGTTGATTTCATTTGTTTGTTATTTCCTTCTATGTTTCTCATTCTAACAATTTTCATCGTATTGCACAGGGACGAAAGCTTGACACACGTGTCTAAGGAAACCACTTTGGTATGAGGGACTGTTCTTATTCCCTTCTTTTTGTTTAATGAACAATTATCCAAGTAAGCCATTCCACATTGTTGATTTTCTTGGACTCGGATGTCACGCAGGGAGCTATAATCTCCCACGTGGTAAGGTCAATTGCTGCTGTTACCACAAATGCACGATTGACTTATGTTGTTGATTTCATTCGTTTTTTATTTTCTTGAATGTTTCACATTCTTACACTTTTTATCGTATTGCACAGGGACGAAAGCTTGACACACGTGTCTAAGGAAACCACTTTGGTATGAGGGACTGTTCTTATTCCCTTCTTTTTGTTTAATGAACAATTATCCAAGTAAGCCATTCCACATTGTTGATTTTCTTGGACTCGGATGTCACGCAGGTAGCTATAATCTCCCACGTGGTAAGGTCAATTGCTGCTGTAACCACGAATGCACGACTGACTTCTGTTGTTGATTTCATTCGTTTGTTATTTTCTTCAATGTTTCTCATTCTAACACTTTTCATCGTATTGCACAGGGACGAAAGCTTGACACACGTGTCTAAGGAAACCACTTTGGTATAAGGGACTGTTCTTATTCCCTTCTTTCTGTTTAATGAACAATTATACAAGTGAGCCATTCCACATTGTTGATTTTCTTGGACTCGGATGTCACGCAGGTAGCTATAATCTCCCGCGTGGTAAGGTCAATTGCTGCTGTAACCACAAATGCACGACTGACTTCTGTTGTTGATTTCATTTGTTAGTTTTTTCCTTCTATGTTTCTCATTCTAACACTTTTCATCGTATTGCACAGGGACGAAAGCTTGACACACGTGTCTAAGGAAACAACTTTGGTATAAGGACTGTTCTTATTCCCTTCTTTTTGTTTAATGAACAATTATCCAAGTAAGCCATTCCACATTGTTGATTTTCTTGGAATCGGATGTCACGCAGGTAGCTATAATCTCCCACGTGGTAAGGTCAATTGCTGCTGTATCCACAAATGCACGACTGACTTCTGTTGTTGATTTCATTTGTTTGTTTTTTCCTTCTATGTTTCTCATTCTAACACTTTTTATCGTATTGCACAGGGACGAAAGCTTGACTTACGTGTCTAAGGAAGCCACATTGGTATGAGGGACTGTTCTTATTCCGATTCCACATTGTTGATTTTCTTGGACTAGGATGTCACGCAGCTAGCTATAATCTCCCACGTGGTAAGGTCAATTGCTGCTGTAACCACAAATGCACGACTGACTTCTTTTGTTAATTTCATTCGTTTGTTATTTTCTTCAATGTTTCTCATTCTAACACTTTTCATCGTATTGCACAGGGACGAAAGCTTGACACACGTGTCTAAGGAAACCACAAGGGTTTGTTCTCATTCCCTTTTTTCTTTTTGATGAACAATTATCTAAGTGAGCCATTCCACATTGTTGATTTTTTTGGACTCGGATGTCACGCAAGTAGCTATAATCTCCCACGTGGTAAGGTCCATTGCTGCTGTAACCACGAATGCACGATTGACTTCTGTTGTTGATTTCATTTGTTTGTTATTTTCTTCAATGTTTCTCATTCTAACACTTCTCATCGTATTGCACAGGGACGAAAGCTTGACACACGTGTCTAAGGAAACAACTTTGGTATAAGGACTGTTCTTATTCCCTTCTTTTTGTTTAATGAACAATTATCCAAGTAAGCCATTCCACATTGTTGATTTTCTTGGAATCGGATGTCACGCAGGTAGCTATAATCTCCCACGTGGTAAGGTCAATTGCTGCTGTATCCACAAATGCACGACTGATTTCTGTTGTTGATTTCATTTGTTTGTTTTTTCCTTCTATGTTTCTCATTCTAACACTTTTTATCGTATTACACAGGGACGAAAGCTTGACTTACGTGTCTAAGGAAGCCACATTGGTATGAGGGACTGTTCTTATTCCGATTCCACATTGTTGATTTTCTTGGACTAGGATGTCACGCAGCTAGCTATAATCTCCCACGTGGTAAGGTCAATTGCTGCTGTAACCACAAATGCATGACTGACTTCTGTTGTTGATTTCATTTGTTTGTTTTTTCCTTCTATGTTTCTCATTCTAACACTTTTCATCGTATTGCACAGGGACGAAAGCTTGACACACGTGTCTAAGGAAACCACAAGGGTTTGTTCTCATTCCTTTTTTTCTTTTTGATGAACAATAATCCAAGTAAGCCATTCCACATTGTTGATTTTTTTGGACTCGGATGTCACGCAGGTAGCTATAATCTCCCACGTGGTAAGGTCCATTGCTGCTGTAACCACGAATGCACGATTGACTTCTGTTGTTGATTTCATTTGTTTGTTATTTCCTTCTATGTTTCTCATTCTAACAATTTTCATCGTATTGCACAGGGACGAAAGCTTGACACACGTGTCTAAGGAAACCACTTTGGTATGAGGGACTGTTCTTATTCCCTTCTTTTTGTTTAATGAACAATTATCCAAGTAAGCCATTCCACATTGTTAATTTTCTTGGACTCGGATGTCACGCAGGGAGCTATAATCTCCCACGTGGTAAGGTCAATTGCTGCTGTTACCACAAATGCACGATTGACTTATGTTGTTGATTTCATTCGTTTTTTATTTTCTTGAATGTTTCACATTCTTACACTTTTTATCGTATTGCACAGGGACGAAAGCTTGACACACGTGTCTAAGGAAACCACTTTGGTATAAGGGACTGTTCTTATTCCCTTCTTTTTGTTTAATGAACAATTATCCAAGTAAGCCATTCCACATTGTTGATTTTCTTGGACTCGGATGTCACGCAGGTAGCTATAATCTCCCACGTGGTAAGGTCCATTGCTGCTGTAACCACGAATGCACGATTGACTTCTGTTGTTGATTTCATTTGTTTGTTATTTCCTTCTATGTTTCTCATTCTAACAATTTTCATCGTATTGCACAGGGACGAAAGCTTGACACACGTGTCTAAGGCAACCACTTTGGTATGAGGGACTGTTCTTATTCCCTTCTTTTTGTTTAATGAACAATTATCCAAGTAAGCCATTCCACATTTTTGATTTTCTTGGACTCGGATGTAACGCAGGTAGCTATAATCTCCCACGTGGTAAAGTCAATTGCTGCTGTAACCACAAATGCACGACTGACTTCTGTTGTTGATTTCATTCGTTTGTTATTTTCTTCAATGTTTCTCATTCTAACACTTTTCATCGTATTGCACAGGGACGAAAGCTTGACACGTGTCTAAGGAAACCACATTGGTATAAGGGACTGTTCTTATTCCCTTTTTTCTTTTTGATGAACAATAATCCAAATAAGCCATTCCACATTGTTGATTTTCTTGGACTCGGATGTCACGCAGGTAGCTATAATCTCCCACGTGGTAAGGTCAATTGCTGCTGTAACCACGAATGCACGACTGACTTCTGTTGTTGATTTCATTCGTTTGTTATTTTCTTCAATGTTTCTCATTCTAACACTTTTCATCGTATTGCACAGGGACGAAAGCTTGACACACGTGTCTAAGGAAACCACTTTGGTATAAGGGACTGTTCTTATTCCCTTCTTTCTGTTTAATGAACAATTATACAAATGAGCCATTCCACATTGTTGATTTTCTTGGACTCGGATGTCACGCAGGTAGCTATAATCTCCCACGTGGTAAGGTCAATTGCTGCTGTAACCACGAATGCACGACTGACTTCTGTTGTTGATTTCATTCGTTTGTTATTTTCTTCAATGTTTCTCATTCTAACACTTTTCATCGTATTGCACAGGGACGAAAGCTTGACTCACGTGTCTAAGGAAACCACTTTGGTATAAGGGACTGTTCTTATTCCCTTCTTTCTGTTTAATGAACAATTATATGGAACACGACCTTTATGGAGCTCAGAAAAAAATCTGGAGCGTGCTGAGGAGAAGAAGGAAAGAGGTGGCGGAATACACTAGAACTGAGCAGATTGAGAAGAAAACGTGGGAAGAACACTTCAAAGGGTTGCACTGTGCGCATGAAGAGCAGGATGATAATCGCTACAGTGAAGATGCGGAAAATACTGGCATGTCTGAGATCACGAACCAGGCAGTGAATGAAGCGATTGAAAAATTGAAGAATCGTAAATCCCCAGGTCCAGACGAGATACCAAATGAACTCCTTAAGTATGGAGGGCCCGTACTTGGCAACGAATTAAGATCTCTCTTCAACAAAATACTCAACACAGGAAAGGTTCCAGAGGAATGGAAAAAGGGTGTAACAATACCCATTTTCAAGAAGGGGGACAAAAAGAAACCCGAAAACTATAGGGGAATCACCTTGCTGGATTCTACTATGAAGCTGTTTACCAGGATTCTGACGGATATGATACAGCGGCACATGGACATCTCTGAAGAGCAGCAGGGGTTTAGGAAAAACCGATCAACTCTGGACGCCATATATATAGTCCGACAGCTAATAGAAAAGTCCATAGAGTACAATAAGCCCATGTACATGTGTTTCATAGACCTGACGAAGGCTTTTGATCGCGTCCAACTGAGAGATGTCACTCGTATCATGAAGAAGAAACATGTTCCCAGTGATATTGTAAGGATTGTAGGGGAACTAAATCATGAAACATCCACTAGGATTATGACAAACAACGGTCTCACAAAAGAAATACCAACACCAACAGGAATAAGACAAGGAGATTCCTTGAGTCCCCAATTATTCAACATAATAATGGACGATATAATAGAAGATTTGAAGAATACAGCAAGAGGATACAAGCTAACAACCGGTGAAATAAAGATAATCTGCTACGCCGACGATGCAGTAATTGTGGCTGAGAGCGAAGACGATCTACAGAGGCTCTTGTTTAAATTCTACACAAAGGCAAAAAAATTGAACATGGAAATATCTACCACAAAAACCAAATCACTCGTCGTTTCAAAGGAACCAATTAGATGTAAACTTGTAGTTGAGGACCGACCAATAGAACAGGTTATGAGGGTTGCATATTTGGGCGTGCAGATCTCGTCCAATCAGGACAGAACTCGGGAAATTAAAGAACAAGCAAATAAGGCGGCAAGAATATCGGGTGCTCTTGGAGACATTGTGTGGAACAACAAACACATGCGCAATCAAACCAAGGTCAGAATATATAAAACTATTGTGAGACCAATTATGACATACGGTATCGAAACGAGAGCCGATACTAAAGTAATGAAGAACGCACTGCGAACTGCTGAGATGAAGGTGCTCAGAAACGTCCTGGGCCTCACATTACGAGACAAAAGAAGAAATGAAGATATTCGCAGCGAATGTGGGGTTCCGGATGTAGTCCGATGGGGTCGCAATAGGCGAGGATTATGGAATGCCCACGTGGAAAGAATGGGCGATGGAAGAATTGCGAAGATTGTGAGAGACGGAACACCGGGAACACGCAGACCGTTGGGGAGACCACCAAAACGATGGAGAGACTCATGGACTTCGATCTCACAGGAGGCATAATAATTGGAGAATACAAGCCACAGGCTTAAAATATGGAGAAGAAGAAGAAGAAGAACAATTATACAAGTGAGCCATTCCACATTGTTGATTTTCTTGGACTCGGATGTCACGCAGGTAGCTATAATCTCCCGCGTGGTAAGGTCAATTGCTGCTGTAACCACAAATGCACGACTGACTTCTGTTGTTGATTTCATTTGTTAGTTTTTTCCTTCTATGTTTCTCATTCTAACACTTTTCATCGTATTGCACAGGGACGAAAGCTTGACACACGTGTCTAAGGAAACAACTTTGGTATAAGGACTGTTCTTATTCCCTTCTTTTTGTTTAATGAACAATTATCCAAGTAAGCCATTCCACATTGTTGATTTTCTTGGAATCGGATGTCACGCAGGTAGCTATAATCTCCCACGTGGTAAGGTCAATTGCTGCTGTATCCACAAATGCACGACTGACTTCTGTTGTTGATTTCATTTGTTTGTTTTTTCCTTCTATGTTTCTCATTCTAACACTTTTTATCGTATTGCACAGGGACGAAAGCTTGACTTACGTGTCTAAGGAAGCCACATTGGTATGAGGGACTGTTCTTATTCCGATTCCACATTGTTGATTTTCTTGGACTAGGATGTCACGCAGCTAGCTATAATCTCCCACGTGGTAAGGTCAATTGCTGCTGTAACCACAAATGCATGACTGACTTCTGTTGTTGATTTCATTTGTTTGTTTTTTCCTTCTATGTTTCTCATTCTAACACTTTTCATCGTATTGCACAGGGACGAAAGCTTGACACACGTGTCTAAGGAAACCACAAGGGTTTGTTCTCATTAATTTTTTTCTTTTTGATGAACAATAATCCAAGTAAGAAATTCCACATTGTTGATTTTTTTGGACTCGGATGTCACGCAGGTAGCTATAATCTCCCACGTGGTAAGGTCCATTGCTGCTGTAACCACGAATGCACGATTGACTTCTGTTGTTGAATTCATTTGTTTGTTATTTCCTTCTATGTTTCTCATTCTAACAATTTTCATCGTATTGCACAGGGACGAAAGCTTGACACACGTGTCTAAGGAAACCACTTTGGTATGAGGGACTGTTCTTATTCCCTTCTTTTTGTTTAATGAACAATTATCCAAGTAAGCCATTCCACATTGTTAATTTTCTTGGACTCGGATGTCACGCAGGGAGCTATAATCTCCCACGTGGTAAGGTCAATTGCTGCTGTTACCACAAATGCACGATTGACTTATGTTGTTGATTTCATTCGTTTTTTATTTTCTTGAATGTTTCACATTCTTACCCTTTTTATCGTATTGCACAGGGACGAAAGCTTGACACACGTGTCTAAGGAAACCACTTTGGTATAAGGGACTGTTCTTATTCCCTTCTTTTTGTTTAATGAACAATTATCCAAGTAAGCCATTCCACATTGTTGATTTTCTTGGACTCGGATGTCACGCAGGTAGCTATAATCTCCCACGTGGTAAGGTCAATTGCTGCTGTATCCACAAATGCACGACTGACTTCTGTTGTTGATTTCATTTGTTTGTTTTTTCTTTCTATGTTTCTCATTCTAACTCTTTTCATCGTATTACACAGGGACGAAAGCTTGACTTACGTGTCTAAGGAAGCCACATTGGTATGAGGGACTGTTCTTATTCCCTTCTTCCTTTTTGATGAACAATTATCCAAGTCAGCCATTCCACATTGTTGATTTTCTTGGACTCGGATGTCACGCAGGTAGCTATAATCTCCCACGTGGTGAGGTCAATTGCTGCTGTAACCACAAATGCACGCCTGACTTCTGTTGTTGATTTCATTCGTTTGTTATTTTCTTCAATGTTTCTCATTCTAATACTTTTCATCGTATTGCACAGGGACGAAAGCTTGACACACGTGTCTATGGAAACCACATCGGTATAAGGGACTGTTCTTATTCCATTCTTTCTGTATAATGATCAATTATCCAAGTAAGCCATTCCACATTGTTGATTTTCTTGGACTCGGATGTCACGCAGGTAGCTATAATCTCCCACGTGGTGAGGTCAATTGCTGCTGTAACCACAAATGCACGACTGACTTCTGTTGTTGATTTCATTTGTTTGTTATTCCCTTCAATGTTTCTCATTCTAACTCTTTTCATCGTATAACACAGGGACGAAAGCTTGACTTCCGTGTCTAAGGAAGCCGCATTGGTATGAGGGACTGTTCTTATTCCCTTTTTTCTTTTTGATGAACAATTATCCAAGTAAGCCATTCCACATTGTTGATTTTCTTGGACTAGGATGTCACGCAGCTAGCTATAATCTCCCACGTGGAAGAGTTACTTTATAAACAGTTGTTGAAGTGGTATTTCTAGTGGAAAGTTTCATGTTAAGATAGTTAATTGTTTGAATATGGAGGTAATTTTTTTAATACTAGCTTAGGGTTATTTTCATTTATTCGAATATTTTCAAATATCAGTTATATTTTATGTAGTTAGTTTTTTTTTATTGGTTTATGAATTTTCATTTTTCTTAACGAAAAATTTATTACAATTCAAGAAATTTCGACTTTTTAGTTTCTTTTTATGTTTTCTGGAAGTCATAGACTACTCCATTCAATGAGAAGTGGCAGTTTTCCTTAGTTGAAGTTTTTCCTCGAAAACTCTTCAAGTATATTATCTTCAAGATCTTCAAGATTTTTATAGAGAGATTGAATTTTTACGGTTTTTTCCAAAAATTTCGACTTCAAATTTCTCCTAAACTATGGGGACTACGGAAAATAGGTAGGCAGAGTTGGTATTGGCAGTTCATGGTTATTCGAATCCCACTCTCGCCTGACAATATTTGAGTCGAAAAATTTTCTCGAATTTTCTCGAATTTTCCTTACCCCGGACCTTAAAAAATTGTAAAAAATAAGAAGTTCCTTCTTGGTAATAATATACCTCTTCTTCTATTGATCTGGTCATGTAGATCACGAAAGTTTTTATTTGAGGAGTCTGCGACGAATAGTTTAGGAGATATAACGATTTTTGTAGAGAGATTGAATTTTTACGGTTTTTTCCAAAAATTTCGAATTCAAATTTCTCCTAAACTATGGGGACAACGGAAAATCGGTAAGCAGAGTTGGTATTGGCAGTTCATGGTTATTCGAATCCCACTCTCGCCTGACAATATTTGAGTCGAAAAATTTTCTCGAATTTTCTCGAATTTTCCTTACCCCGGACCTTAAAAAATTGTAAAAAATTAAAAGTTCCTTCTTGGTAATAATATACCTCTTTTTCTATTGATATGGTCATGTAGATCACGAAAGTTTTTATTTGAGGAGTCTGCGACGAATAGTTTAGGAGATATAACGATTTTTATAGAGAGATTGAATTTTCTCGAATTTTCCTTACCCCGGACCTTAAAAAATTGTAAAAAATCAAAAAATCTTTCTTGGTAATAAAATACCTCTTTTTCTATTGATCTGTTCACGTAGATCACGAAAGTTTTTATTTGAGGGGTCTGCGACGAATAGTTTAGGAGATACAACGATTTTTGCAGAGAGATTGAATTTTCTCGAATTTTCCTTACCCCGGACCTTAAAAAATTGTAAAAAATTAAAAGTTTCTTCTTGGTGATAATATACCTCTTTTTCTATTGATCTGGTCACGTAGATCACGAAACTTTTTATTTGAGGGGTTTGCGACGAATAGTTTAGGAGATATAACGATTTTTGTAGAGAGATTGAATTTTTACGGTTTTTTCCAAAAATTTCGAATTCAAATTTCTCCTAAACTATGGGGACTATGGAAAATCGGCAAGCAGAGTTGGTATTGGCAGTTCATGGTTATTCGAATCCCACTCTTGCCTGACAATATTTGAGTCGAAAAATTTTCTCGAATTTTCTCGAATTTTCCTTACCCCGGACCTTAAAAAATCGTAAAAAATTAAAAGTTCCTTCTTGGTAATAATATACCTCTTTTTCTATTGATCTGGTCATGTAGATCACGAAAGTTTTTATTTGAGGTGTCTGCGACGAATAGTTTAGGAGATATAACGATTTTTATAGAGAGATTGAATTTTCTCGAATTTTCCTTACCCCGGACCTTGAAAAATTGTAAAAAATCAAAAGATCTTTCTTGGTAATAAAATACCTCTTATCTATTGATCTGTTCACGTAGATCACGAAAGTTTTTATTTGAGGGGTCTGCGACGAATAGTTTAGGAGATATAACGATTTTTGTAGAGAGAATGAATTTTCTCGAATTTTCCTTACCCCGGACCTTAAAAAATTGTAAAAAATTAAAAGTTCCTTCTTGGTAATAATATACCTCTCTTTCTATTGATCTGGTCACGTAGATCACGAAAGTTTTTATTTGAGGGGTTTGCAACGAATAGTTTAGGAGATATAACGATTTTTGTAGAGAGATTGAATTTTTACGGTTTTTTCCAGAAATTTCGAATTCAAATTCCTCCTGAACTATGGGGACTACGGAAAATCGGTGAGCAGAGTTGGTATTGGCAGTTCATGGTTATTCGAATCCCACTCTCGCCTGACAATATTTGAGTCGAAAAATTTGTGTTGTGATATGTTGGGGCAGGCTTTCGCTGGGCTGGCGGCCTGCCATGCTCAGCGTATCCTGCACCGGGATATAAAACCGGGGTCTGCATCGCTGATTTCGGGCTCGCCTGCCGACTTAATCAGAGGTTCCCGACCACGTCGCGGCGAGCTGGTACTCCCCCATTTTGGGCACCGGAGGTCCTGAAAAGGTTGCCATTCGGACTCCCCTCGGATGTGTGGGCCATGGGAGTGACGGCTTTATACATGGCAACCGGGAAGCTACCCTTCATGACGCCGAATGGGGAAAAGAAGGTCATGAACTTGATAGGACACTACCGCGGGGAGGAGATGCTCGAGGTGCCAGAGGGATTACGCAGCAGCCTGGTGGAACTTCTGAGGGTTGATCCAGCGCATCGCCCTTCCGCTGCATGGGGCGAGATGACCTTCAGGCAGCTGGCCGTATCAGCCAAAGAGGGGTCCAAAGAGATGGCCTCATCTGAAAGACCGTCAAAATTTGAGGCCATAAAGGTGGGAGAGAGCTTTGTAGAAGCCTTTGAGAGGCAACCAAAGGGTGGCTGGACTCCCCGATTCAGGCAGAGGCTGCTGCGGTTTCGACCTCCAGGAGTGCGGTGTAGACTCCACCCTAAGTTCGTGTTTCCGAATGGGAGGACGAAGCGAATTTGGGTTCCCCAGGAGTAAGGGCGCCTCTCTGTCCCGCGGACGTCCGTCTGTCCGTCAATAAGTGAAGTAGGTCGTCATTGGTGTTGGTAAGTTTTATACAATGGGTCGCTAATCTTGTTGTGTTTTAGAACAAAGATGTCTAGAGGAGAGTGGGACCTCATCGACGCCGGAATAGTGGAATCCATGCCGGCCAGTTTCGACGAGTTAGTGGAGGAAGAAATCGAATTCTGGCAACAGCAACGGAAGGAGACGGCGGCTAGGGGACCACCTACATCTCTATGTCATCACCCAACACCTCCAGCGAGACTTACCTCGTGGCCATGCCGGTGGACGACACAAGCCAAAGGCTAGAAAACCCCGCAGGCCTTCCAGAACCCACGTACCAGCCCCAGACCCACACTACCCAAGAGCGCAGAGGGAAGTTCCACGCTTCATAAAACTCATGGAGGGTGCATGTTGGCGGTGTGGACTACTGGGCCACGCCCGGAGACATTGCCGGAACAACGTCCGATTATTTTGTTCTCGCTGCGGTCGTTTGGGAGTTATGTCTAGGGATTGTCCATGCCCAAGAGAAAATCGAGCCCGGACGAGGCAACAAGAGGAGCCGTCAAGAGTCGGAATGGATCAGGGCGTGAGGTCAGGTCAACCCAATCTCCGGTCCATTGGAATCCAGTGTGAGCTACTGCGACCCTCAACGAACCTCCAACTATGGCCGATGGAGATTCACCCAGGGATAATATTGGCCGTCTGCCAATAGATAGTTGAACAGCGGGGTAGCAGGTGGTGACAAAAAAAACTTTCGTTTTTTTTTGGGGAAGTAAGGGGGGTGTGTAACGAAGTGAAATTCGTTACTAGAATCACCCGGTATAATTTAGCCCAGGTCAAGAATTCAATAATTATTTTACTAGAATCACCTAGTATAATTTACCCAGGTTTAGAATTCAATGATTATTTTATTAGAATCACCCAGTATAATTTGCCCCAGGTTCAGAATTCCATCATTATTCTACCAGTCATCTGAGTAGGTGAAAATAAAATATTAATTGAGAGCAGTGAAGGTATTTTTCGTCCAATTCAAAAATTTTCATTTGGAATAATTTCTGATTTATTTATTTCATGAAAATATAACGATGCAATTTGAAATATCAGCCTATGTATAAAAACTTTCGAGCGACAACGCGATAGACGTTATCTCTTCAATATGTTCTTTTTTACATGTTGTCGTTCGTTTTTCATAGGTATACCGCCGATTTCGAGACTCGAAATTTTCCCCTTCCAACCGAGATTACAAGTGAAGTATTTCGGAAAAGGAGGATTATTCTTGCCGGTGTCTTCGAAGTATTAAGATATTTTCCGATTTACTCCTGTCGGCGTCTTCGAGCTATATATTTTCATAGTTATTGAGCGGATTTTCTTGAGTAACAATTTAGAGTTTAATTTTTAGTTTGCAATTTTTCTTTTGAACGTTGGACGTTTTAGTGCCGTATTTTATATTCGTGCCCGTACACGAAAAGAATTTGAGTTCGTGTAGTGAAGTGGGAAATTCTTAGGATTGGTAAGAACCGTTTTATTCCTGTCTGTATTATCGGTGACTTTCCTGTGTTCCATCGATACTTTCCGAGTGTGATTTATTTGCAATTTATTTTATTTCTAAGATCTTTCTTTCTCAAGTGGAGTTTGTCTGTTCGGTTCCTTATTGCGAGCAACTCTTATTTGGAACTACCAGGCAAAACTCCTTATCTTGGGGAGAGGGGTCGTTTATTTCCGATCTCCGGATCACTGCGGCCTTTAAGGTTAATGATCCTGTCCGGTCCGACTCGAGTCGTTAATTGGTGGATGCGCCGAGGTATACCGTAAGTGAAATTTATTTCTTTGATCTTTCTTTCTCAAGTGGAGTTTGTCTGTCCGGTTCCTTATTGCGAGCAACTCTTATTTGGAACTACCAGGCAGAACTCCTTATCTTGAGGAGAGGGGTCGCTCATTTCCGATCTCCGGATCACCGCGGTGTTTTGGGCTAATTACCCTGTCCGATCTGACTCGAGTCGTGAATTGGTGGATGCGCCGAAGTATACCCGAGTGAAATTTATTTCTCAGATCTTTCTTTCTCAAGTGGAGTTTGTCTGTCCGGTTCCTTATTGCGAGCAACTCTTATTTGGAACCACCAGGCATAACTCCTTATCTTGGGGAGAGGGGTCGCTTAATTCCGATCTCCGATTCACAGCAGTCTTTTCGGCGAATTACCCTGTCCGGTCTGACTCGAGTCTAGAATTGGTGGATGCGCCATAGTATACCCCGAACGAAGTTTATTTCTTAGATTTATTTTGGTGGATGTGCCGACAGATACCCTGATTGACATCTGTTTCTAAGACCCAACTTTCTCAGGTGGAATCTGTGTGTCGGGTACCTTATTGCGAGCAACTCTTATTTGGGACCACCAGACAGAATTCCTTATCTTGTGGAGCGGGGTCGCTTATTTCCGATTCACGGATCACCGTGGTCATTTCGGTGAGTCACCCTGCCCAGTCCGACCTGAGATTTATTTTGGTGGATGCGCCGACAAGTACCCTGATTGAAATCTGTGTCTAAGACCCAACTTTCTCAAGTGGAATCCGTGTGTCGGGTCCCTTGTTGCGAGTAACTCTTATTTGGGACCACCAGACGGAATTCCTTATCTTGTGGAGAGGGGTCGCGTATTTCCGATTCACTGATCACCGTGGTCATTTCGGTGAGTCACCCTGCCCAGTCTGACTTAATATCAATTTTTGGTGGAAGCGCCGATACAAGACCTGATTCGAAGATATTGTTCAGGCTTGCTGTTTCTAATAAAGAGGTATCGAACCGGACCGTACGGAACACAGGATAGGTAGTCACATCTGACTTATTAGACTGCATTTCACACGCCAATCTGGATGCTTTCCACGCTTGTCCGCACTTAACCGTTAATATCATCGCTCAATTTGCTTGCTCACTGCTTACTAATTTCTGCTGCTTGATATACGCCACCTGCTCACCTCGCTTAGTTCTCGTTCCGTACCGTGTTGCATTGTAAATATTTTCTTTTGGTGTTCAGTAGCCTTTTGCATTATTGTATATATAGGATAGTATTGTATATAATTTGGTGTTGTACATAAGGGAACGGATATTGTTAAATATAGTGTGTTTCGTCAGGGTGTCTTTTATTTATCTCATAGACATTTACTGCCATTTAGCGAAATAAATCACCACTGGTCAATCGCTCTTACCTCAGATTGAATCGAACCCTTCTCCAACTGTTTAAAAGCTACCCAGGGTCGATAATAGTGAGCGACGTAAGGAATTGCGACCTTATAAAACCTATCGCAATTGGCGCCCGAGGTAATATAGGAGAGAAATAGTAAACAATCATCAATCCGAAGAAAGTCGCCGTCACAGACTCGAATGTCACGCAGGTAGCTATAATCTCCCACGTGGTAAGGTCAATTGCTGCTGTAACCACAAATGCACGACTGACTTCTGTTGTTGATTTCATTTGTTTGTTATTTCCTTCTCTGTTTCTCATTCTAACACTTTTCATCGTATTGCACAGGGACGAAAGCTTGACACACGTGTCTAAGGAAACCACTTTGGTATAAGGGACTGTTCTTATTCTCTTTTTTTTGTTTAATCAACAATTATCCAAGTAGGCGATTCCACATTGTTGATTATCTTGGACTCGGATGTCACGCAGGTAGCTATGATCTCCCACGTGGTAAGGTCAATTGCTGCTGTAACCACAAATGCACGACTGACTTCTAATGTTGATTTCATTTGTTTGTTATTTCCTTCAATGTTTCTCATTCTAACACTTCTCATCGTATTGCACAGGGACGAAAGCTTTACACACGTGTCTAAGGAAACCACTTTGGTATAAGGGACTGTTCTTATTCCCTTCTTTTTGTTCAATCAACAATTATCCAAGTAAGCCATTCCACATTGTTGATTTTCTTGGACTCGAATGTCACGCAGGTAGCTATAATCTCCCACGTGGTAAGGTCAATTGCTGCTGTAACCACAAATGCACGACTGACTTCTGTTGTTGATTTCATTTGTTTGTTATTTCCTTCTATGTTTCTCATTCTAACACTTTTCATCGTATTGCACAGGGACGAAAGCTTGACACGCGTGTCTAAGGAAACCACTTTGGTATAAGGGACTGTTCTTAATCCCTTCGTTTTGTTTAATGAACAATTATCCAAGTAAGCCATTCCACATTGTTGATTTTCTTGGACTCGGATGTCACGCAGGTAGCTATAATCTCCCACGTGGTAAGGTCAATTGCTGCTGCAACCACAAATGCACGACTGACTTCTGTTGTTGATTTCATTTGTTTGTTATTTCCTTCTCTGTTTCTCATTCTAACACTTTTCATCGTATTGCACAGGGACGAAAGCTTGACACACGTGTCTAAAGAAACCACTTTGGTATAAGGGACTGTTCTTATTCTCTTTTTTTTGTTTAATCAACAATTATCCAAGTAGGCGATTCCACATTGTTGATTATCTTGGACTCGGATGTCACGCAGGTAGCTATGATCTCCCACGTGGTAAGGTCAATTGCTGCTGTAACCACAAATGCACGACTGACTTCTAATGTTGATTTCATTTGTTTGTTATTTCCTTCAATGTTTCTCATTCTAACACTTCTCATCGTATTGCACAGGGACGAAAGCTTTACACACGTGTCTAAGGAAACCACTTTGGTATAAGGGACTGTTCTTATTCCCTTCTTTTTGTTCAATCAACAATTATCCAAGTAAGCCATTCCACATTGTTGATTTTCTTGGACTCGAATGTCACGCAGGTAGCTATAATCTCCCACGTGGTAAGGTCAATTGCTGCTGTAACCACAAATGCACGACTGACTTCTGTTGTTGATTTCATTTGTTTGTTATTTCCTTCTATGTTTCTCATTCTAACACTTTTCATCGTATTGCACAGGGACGAAAGCTTGACACGCGTGTCTAAGGAAACCACTTTGGTATAAGGGACTGTTCTTAATCCCTTCGTTTTGTTTAATGAACAATTATCCAAGTAAGCCATTCCACATTGTTGATTTTCCTGGACTCGGATGTCACGCAGGTAGCTATAATCTCCCACGTGGTAAGGTCAATTGCTGCTGCAACCACAAATGCACGACTGACTTCTGTTGTTGATTTCATTTGTTTGTTATTTCCTTCTATGTTTCTCATTCTAACACTTTTCATCGTATTGCACAGGAACGAAAGCTTGACACACGTGTCTAAGGAAACCACAAGGGTTTGTTCTCATTCCCTTTTTTCCTTTTGATGAACAATTATCCAAGTAAGCCATTCCACATTGTTGATTTTCATGGACTCGGATGTCACGCAGGTAGCTATAATCTTCCACGTGGTAAGGTCAATTGCTGCTGTAACCACAAATGCTCGACTGACTTCTACTGTTGATTTCATTCGTTTGTTATTATCTTCAATGTTTCTCATTCTAACACTTTTCATCGTATTGCACAGGAACGAATGCTTGACACACGTGTCTAAGGAAACAACTTTGGTATAAGGACTGTTCTTATTCCCTTCTTTTTGTTTAATGAACAATTATCCAAGTAAGCCATTCCACATTGTTGATTTTCATGGACTCGGATGTCACGCAGGTAGCTATAATCTTCCACGTGGTAAAGTCAATTGCTGCTGTAACCACAAATGCTCGACTGACTTCTAATGTTGATTTCATTCGTTTGTTATTTTCTTCAATGTTTCTCATTCTAACACTTTTCATCGTATTGCACAGGAACGAATGCTTGACACACGTGTCTAAGGAAACAACTTTGGTATAAGGACTGTTCTTATTCCCTTCTTTCTGTTAAATGAACAATTATCCAAGTAAGCCATTCCACATTGTTGATTTTCTTGGACTAGGATGTCACGCAGCTAGCTATAATCTCCCACGTGGTAAGGTCAATTGCTGCTGTAACCACAAATGCACGACTGACTTCTGTTGTTAATTTCATTCGTTTGTTATTTTCTTCAATGTTTCTCATTCTAACACTTTTCATCGTATTGCACAGGGACGTAAGCTTGACACACCTGTCTAAGGAAACCACAAGGGTTTGTTCTCATTCCCTTTTTTCTTTTTGATGAACAATTATTTAAGTGAGCCATTCCACATTGTTGATTTTTTTGGACTCGGATATCACGCAAGTAGCTATAATCTCCCACGTGGTAAGGTCCATTGCTGCTGTAACCACGAATGCACGATTGACTTCTGTTGTTGATTTCATTTGTTTGTTATTTTCTTCGATGTTTCTCATTCTAACACTTCTCATCGTATTGCACAGGGACGAAAGCTTGACACACGTGTCTAAGGAAACAACTTTGGTATAAGGACTGTTCTTATTCCCTTCTTTTTGTTTAATGAACAATTATCCAAGTAAGCCATTCCACATTGTTGATTTTCTTGGAATCGAATGTCACGCAGGTAGCTATAATCTCCCACGTGGTAAGGTTAATTGCTGCTGTATCCACAAATGCACGACTGGCTTCTGTTGTTGATTTCATTCGTTTGTTTTTTCCTTCTATGTTTCTCATTCTAACACTTTTTATCGTATTGCACAGGGACGAAAGCTTGACTTACGTGTCTAAGGAAGCCACATTGGTATGAGGGACTGTTCTTATTCCGATTCCACATTGTTGATTTTCTTGGACTAGGATGTCACGCAGCTAGCTATAATCTCCCACGTGGTAAGGTCAATTGCTGCTGTAACCACAAATGCATGACTGACTTCTGTTGTTGATTTCATTTGTTTTTTTTTCCTTCTATGTTTCTCATTCTAACACTTTTCATCGTATTGCACAGGGACGAAAGCTTGACACACGTGTCTAAGGAAACCACAAGGGTTTGTTCTCATTCCTTTTTTTCTTTTTGATGAACAATAATCCAAGTAAGCCATTCCACATTGTTGATTTTTTTGGACTCGGATGTCACGCAGGTAGCTATAATCTCCCACGCGGTAAGGTCCATTGCTGCTGTAACCACGAATGCACGATTGACTTCTGTTGTTGATTTCATTTGTTTGTTATTTCCTTCTATGTTTCTCATTCTAACAATTTTCATCGTATTGCACAGGGACGAAAGCTTGACACACGTGTCTAAGGAAACCACTTTGGTATGAGGGACTGTTCTTATTCCCTTCTTTTTGTTTAATGAACAATTATCCAAGTAAGCCATTCCACATTGTTGATTTTCTTGGAATCGGATGTCACGCAGGTAGCTATAATCTCCCACGTGGTAAGGTCAATTGCTGCTGTATCCACAAATGCACGACTGACTTCTGTTGTTGATTTCATTTGTTTGTTTTTTCCTTCTATGTTTCTCATTCTAACACTTTTTATCGTATTGCACAGGGACGAAAGCTTGACTTACGTGTCTAAGGAAGCCACATTGGTATGAGGGACTGTTCTTATTCCGATTCCACATTGTTGATTTTCTTGGACTAGGATGTCACGCAGCTAGCTATAATCTCCCACGTGGTAAGGTCAATTGCTGCTGTAACCACAAATGCATGACTGACTTCTGTTGTTGATTTCATTTGTTTGTTTTTTCCTTCTATGTTTCTCATTCTAACACTTTTCATCGTATTGCACAGGGACGAAAGCTTGACACACGTGTCTAAGGAAACCACAAGGGTTTGTTCTCATTCCTTTTTTTCTTTTTGATGAACAATTATCCAAGTAAGCCATTCCACATTGTTAATTTTCTTGGACTCGGATGTCACGCAGGGAGCTATAATCTCCCACGTGGTAAGTTCAATTGCTGCTGTTACCACAAATGCACGATTGACTTATGTTGTTGATTTCATTCGTTTTTTATTTTCTTGAATGTTTCACATTCTAACACTTTTTATCGTATTGCACAGGGACGAAAGCTTGACACACGTGTCTAAGGAAACCACTTTGGTATAAGGGACTGTTCTTATTCCCTTCTTTTTGTTTAATGAACAATTATCCAAGTGAGCCATTCCACATTGTTGATTTTCTTGGACTCGGATGTCACGCAGGTAGCTATAATCTCCCACGTGGTAAGGTCCATTGCTGCTGTAACCACGAATGCACGATTGACTTCTGTTGTTGATTTCATTTGTTTGTTATTTCCTTCTATGTTTCTCATTCTTACAATTTTCATCGTATTGCACAGGGACGAAAGCTTGACACACGTGTCGAAGGCAACCACTTTGGTATGAGGGACTGTTCTTATTCCCTTCTTTTTGTTTAATGAACAATTATCCAAGTAAGCCATTCCACATTTTTGATTTTCTTGGACTCGGATGTAACGCAGGTAGCTATAATCTCCCACGTGGTAAGGTCAATTGCTGCTGTAACCACAAATGCACGACTGACTTCTGTTGTTGATTTCATTCGTTTGTTATTTTCTTCAATGTTTCTCATTCTAACACTTTTCATCGTATTGCACAGGGACGAAAGCTTGACACACGTGTCTAAGGAAACAACTTTGGTATAAGGACTGTTCTCATTCCCTTCTTTTTGTTCAATGAACAATTATCCAAGTAAGCCATTCCACATTGTTGATTTTCTTGGACTCGGATGTAACGCAGGTAGCTATAATCTCCCACGTGGTAAGGTCAATTGCTGCTGTAACCACAAATGCACGACTGACTTCTGTTGTTGATTTCATTTGTTTGTTTTTTCCTTCTATGTTTCTCATTCTAACACTTTTTATCGTATTGCACAGGGACGAAAGCTTGACACGTGTCTAAGGAAACCACATTAGTATAAGGGACTGTTCTTATTCCCTTTTTTCTTTTTGATGAACAATAATCCAAATAAGCCATTCCACATTGTTGATTTTCTTGGACTCGGATGTCACGCAGGTAGCTATAATCTCCCACGTGGTAAGGTCAATTGCTGCTGTAACCACGAATGCACGACTGACTTCTGTTGTTGATTTCATTCGTTTGTTATTTTCTTCAATGTTTCTCATTCTAACACTTTTCATCGTATTGCACAGGGACGAAAGCTTGACACACGTGTCTAAGGAAACCACTTTGGTATAAGGGACTGTTCTTATTCCCTTCTTTCTGTTTAATGAACAATTATACAAGTGAGCCATTCCACATTGTTGATTTTCTTGGACTCGGATGTCACGCAGGTAGCTATAATCTCCCGCGTGGTAAGGTCAATTGCTGCTGTAACCACAAATGCACGACTGACTTCTGTTGTTGATTTCATTTGTTAGTTTTTTCTTTCTATGTTTCTCATTCTAACTCTTTTCATCGTATTACACAGGGACGAAAGCTTGACTTACGTGTCTTAGGAAGCCACATTGGTATGAGGGTCTGTTCTTATTCCCTTTTTCCTTTTTGATGAACAATTATCCAAGTAAGCCATTCCACATTGTTGATTTTCTTGGACTCGGATGTCACGCAGGTAGCTATAATCTCCCACGTGGTGAGGTCAATTGCTGCTGTAACCACAAATGCACGACTGACTTCTGTTGTTGATTTCATTCGTTTGTTATTTTCTTCAATGTTTCTCATTCTAATACTTTTCATCGTATTGCACAGGGACGAAAGCTTGACACACGTGTCTATGGAAACCACATCGGTATAAGGGACTGTTCTTATTCCATTCTTTCTGTATAATGATCAATTATCCAAGTAAGCCATTCCACATTGTTGATTTTCTTGGACTCGGATGTCACGCAGGAAGCTATAATCTCCCACGTGGTGAGGTCAATTGCTGCTGTAACCACAAATGCACGACTGACTTCTGTTGTTGATTTCATTTGTTTGTTATTCCCTTCAATGTTTCTCATTCTAACTCTTTTCATCGTATAACACAGGGACGAAAGCTTGACTTCCGTGTCTAAGGAAGCCACATTGGTATGAGGGACTGTTCTTATTCCCTTTTTTCTTTTTGATGAACAATTATCCAAGTAAGCCATTCCACATTGTTGATTTTCTTGGACTAGGATGTCACGCAGCTAGCTATAATCTCCCACGTGGAAGAGTTACTTTATAAACAGTTGTTGAAGTGGTATTTCTAGTGGAAAGTTTCATGTTTAGATAGTTAATTGTTTGAATATGGAGGTAATTTTTTTAATACTAGCTTAGGGTTATTTTCATTTATTCGAATATTTTCAAATATCAGTTATATTTTATGTAGTTAGTTTTTTTTATTGGTTTATGAATTTTCAACTTTCTTAACGAAAAATTTATTACAATTCAAGAAATTTCGACTTTTTAGTTTCTTTTCATGTTTTCTGGAAGTCATAGACTACTCCATTCAATGAGAAGTGGCAGTTTTCCTTAGTTGAAGTTTTTCCTCGAAAACTCTTCAAGTATATTATCTTCAAGATCTTCAAGATTTTTATAGAGAGATTGAATTTTTACGGTTTTTTCCAAAAATTTCGACTTCAAATTTCTCCTAAACTATGGGGACTACGGAAAATAGGTAGGCAGAGTTGGTATTGGCTTTTCATGATTATTCGAATTCCACTCACGAATGACAATATTTGAGTCGAAGAATTTTCTCGAATTTTCCTTACCCCGGACCTTAAAAAAATGTAAAAAATTAAAAGTTCCTTCTTGGTAATAATATACCTCTTTTTCTATTGATCTGGTCACGTAGATCACGAAAGTTTTTATTTGAGGGGTTTGCGACGAATAGTTTAGGAGATATAACGATTTTTGTAGAGAGATTGAATTTTTACGGTTTTTTCCAAAAATTTCGAATTCAAATTTCTCCTAAACTATGGGAACAACGGAAAATCGGTAAGCAGAGTTGGTATTGGCAGTTCATGGTTATTCGAATCCCACTCTCGCCTGACAATATTTGAGTCGAAAAATTTTCTCGAATTTTCTCGAATTTTCCTTACCCCGGACCTTAAAAAATTGTGAAAAATTAGAAGTTCCTTCTTGGTAATAATATTCCTCTTTTTCTATTGATCTGGTCATGTAGATCACGAAAGTTTTTATTTGAGGAGTCTGCGACGAATAGTTTAGGAGATATAACGATTTTTATAGAGAGATTGAATTTTCTCGAATTTTCCTTACCCCGGACCTTGAGAAATTGTAAAAAATTAAAAGATCTTTCTTGGTAATAAAATACCTCTTTTTCTATTGATCTGTTCACGAAGATCACGAGAGTTCTTATTTGAGGGGTCTGCGACGAAAAGTTTAGGAGATATAACGATTTTTGTAGAGAGATTGAATTTTCTCGAATTTTCCTTACCCCGGACCTTAAAAAATTGTAAAAAATTAAAAGTTCCTTCTTGGTGATATTATACCTCTTTTTCTATCGATCTGTTCACGTAGACCACGAAAGTTTTTATATGAGGGGTCTGCGACGAATAGTTTAGGAGATATAACGTTTTTATAGAGAGATTGAATTTTTACGGTTTTTTCCAAAAATTTCGACTTCAAATTTCTCCTAAACTATGGGGACTACGGAAAATCGGTGAGCAGAGTTGGTATTGGCAGTTCATGGTTATTCGAATCCCACTCTCGCCTGACAATATTTGAGTCGAAAAATTTTCTCGAATTTTTCTCACCCCGGACCTTAAAAAATTGTAAAAAATTGAAAGTTCCTTCTTGGTAATAATATACCTCTTTTTCTATTGATCTGGTCATGTAGATCACGAAAGTTTTTATTTGAGCAGTCTGCGACGAATAGTTTAGGAGATATAACGATTTTTATAGAGAGATTGAATTTTCTCGAATTTTCCTTACCCCGGACCTTGAAAAATTGTAAAAAATCAAAAGATCTTTCTTGGTAATAAAATACCTCTTTTTCTATTGATCTGTTCACGTAGATCACGAAAGTTTTTATTTGAGGGGTCTGCGACGAATAGTTTAGGAGATATAACGATTTTTGTAGAGAGATTGAATTTTCTCGAATTTTCCTTACCCCGGACCTTAAAAAATTGTAAAAAATTAAAAGTTCCTTCTTGGTGATAATATACCTCTTCTTCTATTGATCTGTTCACGTAGTTCACGAAGATCACGAAAGTTTTTATTTGAGGGGTCTGCGACGAATAGTTTAGGAGATATAACGATTTTTGTAGAGAGATTGAATTTTCTCGAATTTTCCTTACCCCGGACCTTAAAAAATTGTAAAAAATTAAAAATTCCTTCTTGGTGATAATATACCTCTTTTTCTATTGATCTGTTCACGTAGATCACGAAAGTTTTTATATGAGGGGTCTGCGACGAATAGTTTAGGAGATATAACGATTTTTATAGAGAGATTGAATTTTTACGGTTTTTTCGAAAAATTTCGACTTCAAATTTCTCCTAAACTACGGGGACTACGGAAAATCGGTGAGCAGAGTTGGTATTGGCAGTTCATGATTATTCGAATTCCACTCACGAATGACAATATTTGAGTCGAAGAATTTTCTCGAATTTTTCTTACCCCGGACCTTGAAAAATTGTAAAAAATTAAAAGTTCCTTCTTGGTAATAATATACCTCTTTTTCTATTGATCTGGTCACGTAGATCACGAAAGTTTTTATTTGAGGGGTTTGCGACGAATAGTTTAGGAGATATAACGATTTTAGTAGAGAGATTGAATTTTTACGGTTTTTTCCAAAAATTTCGAATTCAAATTTCTCCTAAACTATGGGGACTACGGAAAATCGGTAAGCAGAGTTGGTATTGGCAGTTCATGGTTATTCGAATCCCACTCTCGCCTGACAATATTTGAGTCGAAAAATTTTCTCGAATTTTCTCGAATTTTCCTTACCCCAGACCTTAAAAAATTGTTAAAAATTAAAAGTTCCTTCTTGGTAATAATATACCTCTTTTTCTATTGATCTGGTCATGTAGATCACGAAAGTTTTTATTTGAGGAGTCTGCGACGAATAGTTTAGGAGATATAACGATTTTTATAGAGAGATTGAATTTTCTCGAATTTTCCTTACCCCGGACCATGAAAAATTGTAAAAAATTAAAAGATCTTTCTTGGTAATAAAATACCTCTTTTTCTATTGATCTGTTCACGTAGATCACGAAAGTTTTTATTTGAGGGGTCTGCGACGAAAAGTTTAGGAGATATAACGATTTTTGTAGAGAGATTGAATTTTCTCGAATTTTCCTTACCCCGGACCTTGAAAAATTGTAAAAAATTAAAAGTTTCTTCTTGGTGATAATATACCTCTTTTTCTATTGATGTGTTCACGTAGATCACGAAAGTTTTTATATGAGGGCTCTGCGACGAATAGTTTAGGAGATATAACGATTTTTATAGAGAGATTGAATTTTTACGGTTTTTTCCAAAAATTTCGACTTCAAATTCCTCCTAAACTATGGGGACTACGGAAAATCGGTGAGCAGAGTTGGTATTGGCAGTTCATGGATATTCGAATCCCACTCTCGCCTGACAATATTTGAGTCGAAAAATTTTCTCGAATTTTTCTTACCCCGGACCTTAAAAAATTGTAAAAAATTGAAAGTTCCTTCTTGGTAATAATATAACTCTTTTTCTATTGATCTGGTCATGTAGATCACGAAAGTTTTTATTTGAGCAGTCTGCGACGAATAGTTTAGGAGATATAACGATTTTTATAGAGAGATTGAATTTTCTCGAATTTTCCTTACCCCGGACCTTGAAAAATTGTAAAAAATCAAAAGATCTTTCTTGGTAATAAAATACCTCTTTTTCTATTGATCTGTTCACGTAGATCACGAAAGTTTTTATTTGAGGGGTCTGCGACGAATAGTTTAGGAGATATAACGATTTTTGTAGAGAGATTGAATTTTCTCGAATTTTCCTTACCCCGGACCTTAAAAAATTGTAAAAAATTAAAAGTTCCTTCTTGGTGATAATATACCTCTTTTTCTATTGATCTGTTCACGTAGTTCACGAAGATCACGAAAATTTTTTATTTGAGGGGTCTGCGAAGAATAGTTTAGGAGATATAACGATTTTTGTAGAGAGATTGAATTTTCTCGAATTTTCCTTACCCCGGACCTTAAGAAATTGTAAAAAATTAAAAGTTCCTTCTTGGTGATAATATACCTCTTTTTCTATTGATCTGTTCACGTAGATCACGAAAGTTTTTATATGAGGGGTCTGCGACGAATAGTTTAGGAGATATAACGATTTTTAGAGAGAGATTGAATTTTTACGGTTTTTTCAAAAAATTTCGACTTCAAATTTCTCCTAAACTCTGGGGACTACGGAAAATCGGTGAGCAGAGTTGGTATTGGCAGTTCATGGTTAATCGAATCCCACTCTCGCCTGACAATATTTGAGTCGAAAAATTTTCTCGAATTTTCCCGAATTTTCCTTACCCCGGACCTTAAAAAATTGTAAAAAATTAAAAGTTCCTTCTTGGTAATAATATACCTCTTTTTCTATTGATCTGGTCATGTAGATCACGAAAGTTTTTATTTGAGGAGTCTGCGACGAATAGTTTAGGAGATATAACGATTTTTATAGAGAGATTGAATTTTCTCGAATTTTCCTTACCCCGGACCTTGAAAAATTGTAAAAAATTAAAAGATCTTTTTTGGTAATAAAATACCTCTTTTTCTATTGATCTGTTCACGTAGATCACGAAAGTTTTTATTTGAGGGGTCTGCGACGAATAGTTTAGGAGATATAACGATTTTTGTAGAGAGATTGAATTTTCTCGAATTTTCCTTACCCCGGACCTTGAAAAATTGTAAAAAATTAAAAGATCTTTTTTGGTAATAAAATACCTCTTTTTCTATTGATCTGTTCACGTAGACCACGAAAGTTTTTATATGAGGGGTCTGCGACGAATAGTTTAGGAGATATAACGATTTTTATAGAGAGATTGAATTTTCTCGAATTTTCCTTACCCCGGACCTTAAAAAATTGAAAAAAATTAAAAGTTCCTTCTTGGTGATATTATACCTCTTTTTCTATCGATCTGTTCACGTAGACCACGAAAGTTTTTATATGAGGGGTCTGCGACGAATAGTTTAGGAGATATAACGATTTTTATAGAGAGATTGAATTTTTACGGTTTTTTCCAAAAATTTCGACTTCAAATTTCTCCTAACCTATGGGGACTACGGAAAATCGGTGAGCAGAGTTGGTATTGGCAGTTCATGGTTATTCGAATTCCACTCACGAATGACAATATTTGAGTCGAAGAATTTCCTCGAATTTTCTCGAATTTTCCTTACTCCGGACCTTAAAAAATTGTAAAAAATTAAAAGTTCCTTCTTGGTAATAATTAACCTCTTTTTCTATTGATCTGGTCACGTAGATCACGAAAGTTTTTATTTGAGGGGTTTGCGACGAATAGTTTAGGAGATATAACGATTTTTGTAGAGAGATTGAATTTTCTCGAATTTTCCTTACCCCGGACCTTAAAAAATTGTAAAAAATTAAAAGTTCTTTCTTGGTAATAATATACCTCTTTTTCTATTGATCTGGTCACGTAGATCACGAAAGTTTTTATTTGAGGGGTTTGCGACGAATAGTTTAGGAGATATAACGATTTTTGTAGAGAGATTGAATTTTTACGGTTTTTTCCAAAAATTTCGAATTCAAATTCCTCCTAAACTATGGGGACTACGGAAAATCGGTAAGCAGAGTTGGTATTGGCAGTTCATGGTTATTCGAATCCCACTCTCGCCTGACAATATTTGAGTCGAAAAATTTTCTCGAATTTTCTCGAATTTTCCTTACCCCGGACCTTAAAAAATTGTAAAAAATTAAAAGTTCCTTCTTGGTAATAATATACCTTTTTTTCTATTGATCTGTTCACGAAGATCACGAAAGTTTTTATTTGAGGGGTCTGCGACGAATAGTTTAGGAGATATAACGATTTTTGTAGAGAGATTGAATTTTCTCGAATTTTCCTTACCCCGGACCTTAAAAATTGTAAAAAATTAAAAGTTCTTTCTTGGTAATAATATACCTCTTTTTCTATTGATCTGGTCACGTAGATCACGAAAAGTTTTATTTGAGGGGTTTGCGACGAATAGTTTAGGAGATATAACGATTTTTGTAGAGAGATTGAATTTTTACGGTTTTTTCCAAAAATTTCGACTTCAAATTTCTCCTAAACTATGGGGACTACGGAAAATCGGTAAGCAGAGTTGGTATTGGCAGTTCATGATTATTCGAATTCCACTCACGAATGACAATATTTGAGTCGAAGAATTTTCTCGAATTTTTCTTACCCCGGACCTTGAAAAATTGTAAAAAATTAAAAGTTCCTTCTTGGTGATAATATACTTCTTTTTCTATTGATCTGGTCACGTAGATCACGAAAGTTTTTATTTGAGGGGTTTGCGACGAATAGTTTAGGAGATATAACGATTTTTGTAGAGAGATTGAATTTTTACGGTTTTTTCCAAAAATTTCGAATTCAAATTCCTCCTAAACTATGGGGACTACGGAAAATCGGTAAGCAGAGTTGGTATTGGCAGTTCATGGTTATTCGAATCCCACTCTCGCCTGACAATATTTGAGTCGAAAAATTTTCTCGAATTTTCTCGAATTTTCCTTACCCCGGACCTTAAAAAATTGTTAAAAATTAAAAGTTCCTTCTTGGTAATAATATACCTTTTTTTCTATTGATCTGGTCACGTAGATCACGAAAGTTTTTATTTGAGGGGTTTGCGACGAATAGTTTAGGAGATATAACGATTTTTGTAGAGAGATTGAACTTTACGGTTTTTTCCAAAAATTTCGAATTCAAATTTCTCCTAAACTATGGATACTACGGAAAATCGGTAAGCAGAGTTGGTATTGGCAGTTCATGGTTATTCGAATCCCACTCTCGCCTGACAATATATGAGTCGAAAAATTTTCTCGAATTTTCTCGAATTTTTCTTACCCCGGACTTTGAAAAATTGTAAAAAATTGAAAGTTCCTTCTTGGTAATAATATACCTCTTTTTCTATTGATCTGGTCATGTAGATCACGAAAGTTTTTATTTGAGGAGTCTGCGACGAATAGTTTAGGAGATATAACGATTTTTATAGAGAGATTGAATTTTCTCGAATTTTCCTTACCCCGGACCTTGAGAAATTGTAAAGAATTAAAAGATCTTTCTCGGTAATAAAATACCTCTTTTTCTATTGATCTGTTCACGTAGATCACGAAAGTTTTTATTTGAGGGGTCTACGACGAATAGTTTAGGAGATATAACGATTTTTATAGAGAGATTGAATTTTCTCGAATTTTCCTTACCCCGGACCTTAAAAAATTGTAAAAAATTAAAAGTTTCTTCTTGGTGATAATATACCTCTTTTTCTATTGATCTGGTCACGTAGATCACGAAAGTTTTTATTTGAGGGGTTTGCGACGAATAGTTTAGGAGATATAACGATTTTTGTAGAGAGATTGAATTTTTACGGTTTTTTCCAAAAATTTCGAATTCAAATTTCTCCTAAACTATGGGGACTATGGAAAATCGGTAAGCAGAGTTGGTATTGGCAGTTCATGGTTATTCGAATCCCACTCTTGCCTGACAATATTTGAGTCGAAAAATTTTCTCGAATTTTACTTACCCCGGACCTTAAAAAATCGTAAAAAATTAAAAGTTCCTTCTTGGTAATAATATACCTCTTTTTCTATTGATCTGGTCATGTAGATCACGAAAGTTTTTATTTGAGGTGTCTGCGACGAATAGTTTAGGAGATATAACGATTTTTATAGAGAGATTGAATTTTCTCGAATTTTCCTTACCCCGGACCTTGAAAAATTGTAAAAAATCAAAAGATCTTTCTTGGTAATAAAATACCTCTTTTTCCATTGATCTGTTCACGTAGATCACGAAAGTTTTTATTTGAGGGGTCTGCGACGAATAGTTTAGGAGATATAACGATTTTTATAGAGAGAATGAATTTTCTCGAATTTTCCTTACCCCGGACCTTAAAAAATTGTAAAAAATCAAAAGTTCCTTCTTGGTAATAATATACCTCTTTTTCTATTGATCTGGTCACGTAGATCACGAAAGTTTTTATTTGAGGGGTTTGCAACGAATAGTTTAGGAGATATAACGATTTTTGTAGAGAGATTGAATTTTTACGGTTTTTTCCAAAAATTTCGAATTCAAATTCCTCCTGAACTATGGGGACTACGGAAAATCGGTGAGCAGAGTTGGTATTGGCAGTTCATGGTTATTCGAATCCCACTCTCGCCTGACAATATTTGAGTCGAAAAATTTTCTCGAATTTTCTCGAATTTTTCTTACCCCGGACCTTAAAAAATTGTAAAAAATTGAAAGTTCTTTCTTGGTAATAATATACCTCTTTTTCTATTGATCTGGTCATGTAGATCACGAAAGTCTTTATTTGAGCAGTCCGCGGCGAATAGTTTAGGAGATATAACGATTTTTATAGAGAGATTGAATTTTCTCGAATTTTCCTTACCCCGGACTTTGAAAAATTGTAAAAAATCAAAAGATCTTCCTTGGTAATAAAATACCTCTTTTTCTATTGATCTGTTCACGTAGATCACGAAAGTTTTTATTTGAGGGGTCTGCGACGAATAGTTTAGGAGATATAACGATTTTTGTAGAGAGATTGAATTTTCTCGAATTTTCCTTACCCCGGACCTTAAAAAATTGTAAAAAATTAAAAGTTCCTTCTTGGTGATAATATACCTCTTTTTCTATTGATCTGTTCACGTAGTTCACGAAGATCACGAAAGTTTTTATTTGAGGGGTCTGCGACGAATAGTTTAGGAGATATAACGATTTTTGTAGAGAGATTGAATTTTCTCGAATTTTCCTTACCCCGGACCTTGAAAAATTGTAAAAAATTAAAAGTTCCTTCTTGGTAATTATATACCTCTTTTTCTATTGATCTGGTCACGTAGATCACGAAAGTTTTTATTTGAGGGGTTTGCGACGAATAGTTTAGGAGATATAACGATTTTTGTAGAGAGATTGAATTTTTACGGTTTTTTCCAAAAATTTCGAATTCAAATTTCTCCTAAACTATGGGGACTACGGAAAATCGGTAAGCAGAGTTGGTGTTGGCAGTTCATGGTTATTCGAATCCCACTCTCGCCTGACAATATTTGAGTCGAAAAATTTTCTCGAATTTTCTCGAATTTTCCTTACCCCGGACCTTAAAAAATTGTAAAAAATTAAAAGTTCCTTCTTGGTAATAATATACCTCTTTTTCTATTGATCTGGTCATGAAGATCACGAAAGTTTTTATTTGAGGAGTCTGCGACGAATAGTTTAGGAGATATAACGATTTTTATAGAGAGATTGAATTTTCTCGAATTTTCCTTACCCCGGACCTTGAAAAATTGTAAAAAATTAAAAGATCTTTCTTGGTGATAAAATACCTCTTTTTCTATTGATCTGTTCACGTAGATCACGAAAGTTTTTATTTGAGGGGTCTGCGACGAAAAGTTTAGGAGATATAACGATTTTTGTAGAGAGATTGAATTTTCTCGAATTTTCCTTACCCCGGACCTTGAAAAATTGTAAAAAATTAAAAGTTCCTTCTTGGTGATAATATACCTCTTTTCCTATTGATGTGTTCACGTAGATCACGAAAGTTTTTATATGAGGGGTCTGCGACGAATAGTTTAGGAGATGTAACGATTTTTATAGAGAGATTAAATTTTTACGGTTTTTTCCAAAAATTTCGACTTCAAATTTCTCCTAAACTATGGGGACTAAGGAAAATCGGTGAGCAGAGTTGGTATTGGCAGTTCATGGTTATTCGAATCCCACTCTCGCCTGACAATATATGAGTCCACCGGATTCACACCGGCGTTCCTGAATTTCGGTCGGGAGGTTCACTCCCCAGAAACGAACCGTCGGACATCAGGAGCCAAAGGTGACGCAGAAAAATCAATGGAAGAACCACAGGTCCAAGGGGTAGGCCAATACGCAAATCGCATCAAGCGACTCCAAGAGACCCGGGAGTTTGTTAGACTCCAGCTGGCTCGTGCATTCAACCAACAGAGTCGGTATTATAATCTCCGAAGGAGAGCGTGGTCGTGCCGGGTAGGTGACAAAGTTTTGCGTCGAGAACATCCGTTGTCGTCGGCGGCAGAAGGCTTTGCATCTAAGTTAGCGCCCAAATATTCTGGTCCGTATACCGTTACTAAGGTCATATCTCCAGTGGTGTACGACTTGAAAAGCGCGTCGGGTAAATATCTTCGTCACATCCACGTTAAAGATTTGAAACCATTCTACGAAGGTGAGCAGGGCGTTGAGCACTCGGAAATTTCGGGAAACCCGCGGATACATAGTGGAGAGCATGCATAAGACCGAGGGGTGGAGCCGTGTCAGTCATCCGTCTGTTTCAGGATATGTTGCGATCAGTGGCGGTCGTACCCTCCAACCCCTCTGATGAAGAGCCCACTCCCGAGAGAATAACCAGAATCTCCGGACCCTTCCGGAAAATCCGTACCCTCGGCGAGGGAGGTTTTGGAAAAGTGTTCGAGGTCGAACACGGAGATATAAGATTTGCCCTGAAGGTGGCCCCGAAAGACGAGGTGTCCATGACGGAGCTGAGGATGCTGAAAGCCATGAGACACCCAAACGTGTTCCGCCTATTGGTGGATTACGTAACCGACGAACGGCTCTATCTTGGGGTCGAGCTGATGGAGGGAGACCTGTTGGAACTGGTCCAACGACGGGGGCCTCTGCCGGAGAGGGAGTGTTGTGATATTATGGGGCAGGCTTTCGCTGGGCTGGCGGCCTGCCATGCTCAGCGTATCCTGCACCGGGATATAAAACCGGGGTCGGCGGGTCTGCATCGCTGATTTCGGGCTCGCCTGCCGACTTAATCAGAGGTTCCCGACCACGTCGCGGCGAGCTGGTACTCCCCCATTTTGGGCACCGGAGGTCCTGAAAAGGTTGCCATTCGGACTCCCCTCGGATGTGTGGGCCATGGGAGTGACGGCTTTATACATGGCAACCGGGAAGCTACCCTTCATGACGCCGAATGGGGAAAAGAAGGTCATGAACTTGATAGGACACTACCGCGGGGAGGAGATGCTCGAGGTGCCAGAGGGATTACGCAGCAGCCTGGTGGAACTTCTGAGGGTTGATCCAGCGCATCGCCCTTCCGCTGCATGGGGCGAGATGACCTTCAGGCAGCTGGCCGTATCAGCCAAAGAGGGGTCCAAAGAGATGGCCTCATCTGAAAGACCGTCAAAATTTGAGGCCATAAAGGTGGGAGAGAGCTTTGTAGAAGCCTTTGAGAGGCAACCAAAGGGTGGCTGGACTCCCCGATTCAGGCAGAGGCTGCTGCGGTTTCGCCCTCCAGGAGTGCGGGGTAGACTCCACCCTAAGTTCGTGTTTCCGAATGGGAGGACGAAGCGAATTTGGGTTCCCCAGGAGTAAGGGCGCCTCTCTGTCCCGCGGACGTCCGTTTGTCCGTCAATAAGTGAAGTAGGTCGTCATTGGTGTTGGTAAGTTTTATACAATGGGTCGCTAATCTTGTTGTGTTTTAGAACAAAGATGTCTAGAGGAGAGTGGGACCTCATCGACGCCGGAATAGTGGAATCCATGCCGGCCAGTTTCGACGAGTTAGTGGAGGAAGAAATCGAATTCTGGCAACAGCAACGGAAGGAGACGGCGGCTAGGGGACCACCTACATCTCTATGTCATCACCCAACACCTCCAGCGAGACGACGCCCCTATGACTTACCTCGTGGCCATGCCGGTGGACGACACAAGCCAAAGGCTAGAAAACCCCGCAGGCCTTCCAGAACCCACGTACCAGCCCCAGACCCTCACTACCCAAGAGCGCAGAGGGAAGTTCCACGCTTCATCAAACTCATGGAGGGTGCATGTTGGCGGTGTGGACTACTGGGCCACGCCCGGAGACATTGCCGGAACAACGTCCGATTATTTTGTTCTCGCTGCGGTCGTTTGGGAGTTATGTCTAGGGATTGTCCATGCGCAAGAGAAAATCGAGCCCGGACGAGGCAACAAGAGGAGCCGTCTAGAGTCGGAATGGATCAGGGCGTGAGGTCAGGTCAACCCAATCTCCGGTCCATTGGAATCCAGTGTGAGCTACTGCGACCCTCAACGAACCTCCAACTATGGCCGATGGAGATTCACCCAGGGATGATATTGGCCGTCTGCCAATAGATAGTTGAACAGCGGGGTAGCAGGTGGTGACAAAAAAAACTTTCGTTTTTTTTTGGGGAAGTAAGGGGGGTGTGTAACGAAGTGAAATTCGTTACTAGAATCACCCGGTATAATTTAGCCCAGGTCAAGAATTCAATAATTATTTTACTAGAATCACCTAGTATAATTTACCCAGGTTTAGAATTCAATGATTATTTTATTAGAATCACCCAGTATAATTTGCCCCAGGTTTAGAATTCCATCATTATTCTACCAGTCATCTGAGTAGGTGAAAATAAAATAATAATTGAGAGCAGTGAAGGTATTTTTCGTCCAATTCAAAAATTTTCATTTGGAATAATTTCTGATTTATTTATTTCATGAAAATATAACGATGCAATTTAAAATATCAGCCTATGTATAAAAACTTTCGAGCGACAACGCGATAGACGTTATCTCTTCAATATGTTCTTTTTTACATGTTGTCGTTCGTTTTTCATAGGTATACCGCCGATTTCGAGACTCGAAATTTTCCCCTTCCAACCGAGATTACAAGTGAAGTATTTCGGAAGAGGAGGATTATTCTTGCCGGTGTCTTCGAAGTATTAAGATATTTTCCGATTTACTCCTGTCGGCGTCTTCGAGCTATATATTTTCATAGTTATTGAACGGATTTTCTTGAGTAACAATTTAGAGTTTAATTTTTAGTTTGCAATTTTTCTTTTGAACGTTGGACGTTTTAGTGCCGTATTTTATATTCGTGAATTTGACACTTAGCCCGTACACGAAAAGAATTTGAGTTCGTGTAGTGAAGTGGGAAATTCTTAGGATTGGTAAGAACCGTTTTATTCCTGTCTGTATTATCGGTGACTTTCCTGTGTTCCATCGATACTTTCCGAGTGTGATTTATTTGCAATTTATTTTATTTCTAAGATCTTTCTTTCTCAAGTGGAGTTTGTCTGTTCGGTTCCTTATTGCGAGCAACTCTTATTTGGAACTACCAGGCAAAACTCCTTATCTCGGGGAGAGGGGTCGTTTATTTCCGATCTCCGGATCACTGCGGCCTTTAAGGTTAATTATCCTGTCCGGTCCGACTCGAGTCGTTAATTGGTGGATGCGCCGAGGTATACCGTAAGTGAAATTTATTTCTTTGATCTTTCTTTCTCAAGTGGAGTTTGTCTGTCCGGTTCCTTATTGCGAGCAACTCTTATTTGGAACTACCAGGCAGAACTCCTTATCTTGAGGAGAGGGGTCGCTCATTTCCGATCTCCGGATCACCGCGGTGTTTTGGGCTAATTACCCTGTCCGATCTGACTCGAGTCGTGAATTGGTGGATGCGCCGAAGTATACCCGAGTGAAATTTATTTCTCAGATCTTTCTTTCTCAAGTGGAGTTAGTCTGTCCGGTTCCTTATTGCGAGCAACTCTTATTTGGAACTACCAGGCATAACTCCTTATCTTGGGGAGAGGGGTCGCTTAATTCCGATCTCCGATTCACAGCAGTCTTTTCGGCGAATTACCCTGTCCGGTCTGACTCGAGTCTAGAATTGGTGGATGCGCCATAGTATACCCCGAACGAAGTTTATTTCTTAGATTTATTTTTGTGGATGTGCCGACAGATACCCTGATTGACATCTGTTTCTAAGACCCAACTTTCTCAGGTGGAATCTGTGTGTCGGGTACCTTATTGCGAGCAACTCTTATTTGGGACCACCAGACAGAATTCCTTATCTTGTGGAGCGGGGTCGCTTATTTCCGATTCACGGATCACCGTGGTCATTTCGGTGAGTCACCCTGCCCAGTCCGACCTGAGATTTATTTTGGTGGATGCGCCGACAAGTACCCTGATTGAAATCTGTGTCTAAGACCCAACTTTCTCAAGTGGAATCCGTGTGTCGGGTCCCTTATTGCGAGTAACTCTTATTTGGGACCACCAGACGGAATTCCTTATCTTGTGGAGAGAGGTCGCGTATGTCCGATTCACTGATCACCGTGGTCATTTCGGTGAGTCACCCTGCCCAGTCTGACTTAATATCAATTTTTGGTGGATGCGCCGATACGAGACCTGATTCGAAGATATTGTTCAGGCTTGCTGTTTCTAATAAAGAGGTATCGAACCGGACCGTACGGAACACAGGATAGGTAGTCACATCTGACTTATTAGACTGCATTTCACACGCCAATCTGCATGCTTTCCACGCTTGTCCGCACTTAACCGTTTTTATCATCGCTCAATTTGCTTGCTCATTGCTTACTAATTTCTGCTGCTTGATATACGCCACCTGCTCACCTCGCTTAGTTCTCGTTCCGTACCGTGTTGCATTGTAAATATTTGCTTTTGGTGTTAAGTAGCCTTTTGCATTATTGTATATATAGGATAGTATTGTATATAATTTGGTGTTGTACATAAGGGAACGGATATTGTTGAATATAGTGTGTTTCGTCAGGGTGTCTTTTATTTATCTCATAGACATTTACTGCCATTTAGCGAAATAAATCACCACTGGTCAATCGCTCTTACCTCAGATTGAATCGAACCCTTCTCCAACTGTTTAAAAGCTACCCAGGGTCGATAATAGTGAGCGACGTAAGGAATTGCGACCTTATAAAACCTATCGCAATTGGCGCCCGAGGTAATATAGGAGAGAAATAGTAAACAATCATCAATCCGAAGAAAGTCGCCGTCACAGACTCGAATGTCACGCAGGTAGCTATAATCTCCCACGTGGTAAGGTCAATTGCTGCTGTAACCACAAATGCACGACTGACTTCTGTTGTTGATTTCATTTGTTTGTTATTTCCTTCTCTGTTTCTCATTCTAACACTTTTCATCGTATTGCACAGGGACGAAAGCTTGACACACGTGTCTAAGGAAACCACTTTGGTATAAGGGACTGTTCTTATTCTCTTTTTTTTGTTTAATCAACAATTATCCAAGTAGGCCATTCCACATTGTTGATTATCTTGGACTCGGATGTCACGCAGGTAGCTATAATCTCCCACGTGGTAAGGTCAATTGCTGCTGTAACCACAAATGCACGACTGACTTCTAATGTTGATTTCATTTGTTTGTTATTTCCTTCAATGTTTCTCATTCTAACACTTCTCATCGTATTGCACAGGGACGAAAGCTTTACACACGTGTCTAAGGAAACCACTTTGGTATAAGGGACTGTTCTTATTCCCTTCTTTTTGTTCAAAAAACAATTATCCAAGTAAGCCATTCCACATTGTTGATTTTCTTGGACTCGAATGTCACGCAGGTAGCTATAATCTCCCACGTGGTAAGGTCAATTGCTGCTGTAACCACAAATGCACGACTGACTTCTGTTGTTGATTTCATTTGTTTGTTATTTCCTTCTATGTTTCTCATTCTAACACTTTTCATCGTATTGCACAGGGACGAAAGCTTGACACGCGTGTCTAAGGAAACCACTTTGGTATAAGGGACTGTTCTTAATCCCTTCGTTTTGTTTAATGAACAATTATCCAAGTAAGCCATTCCACATTGTTGATTTTCTTGGACTCGGATGTCACGCAGGTAGCTATAATCTCCCACGTGGTAAGGTCAATTGCTGCTGTAACCACAAATGCACGACTGACTTCTGTTGTTGATTTCATTTGTTTGTTATTTCCTTCTATGTTTCTCATTCTAACACTTTTTATCGTATTGCGCAGGAACGAAAGCTTGACACACGTGTCTAAGGAAACCACAAGGGTTTGTTCTCATTCCCTTTTTTCTTTTTGATGAACAATTATCCAAGTAAGCCATTCCACATTGTTGATTCAATGGACTCGGATGTCACGCAGGTAGCTATAATCTTCCACGTGGTAAGGTCAATTGCTGCTGTAACCACAAATGCTCGACTGACTTCTACTGTTGATTTCATTCGTTTGTTATTTTCTTCAATGTTTCTCATTCTAACACTTTTCATCGTATTGCACAGGAACGAATGCTTGACACACGTGTCTAAGGAAACAACTTTGGTATAAGGACTGTTCTTATTCCCTTCTTTTTGTTTAATGAACAATTATCCAAGTAAGCCATTCCACATTTTTGATTTTCTTGGACTCGGATGTAACGCAGGTAGCTATAATCTCCCACGTGGTAAGGTCAATTGCTGCTGTAACCACAAATGCACGACTGACTTCTGTTGTTGATTCCATTCGTTTGTTATTTTCTTCAATGTTTCTCATTCTAACACTTTTCATCGTATTGCACAGGGACGAAAGCTTGACACACGTGTCTAAGGAAACAACTTTGGTATAAGGACTGTTCTCATTCCCTTCTTTTTGTTCAGTGAACAATTATCCAAGTAAGCCATTCCACATTGTTGATTTTCTTGGACTCGGATGTAACGCAGGTAGCTATAATCTCCCACGTGGTAAGGTCAATTGCTGCTGTAACCACAAATGCACGACTGACTTCTGTTGTTGATTTCATTTGTTTGTTTTTTCCTTCTATGTTTCTCATTCTAACACTTTTCATCGTATTGCACAGGGACGAAAGCTTGACACGTGTCTAAGGAAACCACATTGGTGTAAGGGACTGTTCTTATTCCCTTTTTTCTTTTTGATGAACAATAATCCAAATAAGCCATTTCACATTGTTGATTTTCTTGGACTCGGATGTCACGCAGGTAGCTATAATCTTTCACGTGGTAAGGTCAATTGCTGCTGTAACCACGAATGCACGACTGACTTCTGTTGTTGATTTCATTCGTTTGTTATTTCCTTCAATGTTTCTCATTCTAACACTTTTCATCGTATTGCACAGGGACGAAAGCTTGACACACGTGTCTAAGGAAACCACTTTGGTACAAGGGACTGTTCTTATTCCCTTCTTTCTGTTTAATGAACAATTATACAAGTGAGCCATTCCACATTGTTGATTTTCTTGGACTCGGATGTCACGCAGGTAGCTATAATCTCCCGCGTGGTAAGGTCAATTGCTGCTGTAACCACAAATGCACGACTGACTTCTGTTGATTTCATTTGTTAGTTTTTTCTTTCTATGTTTTTCATTCTAACTCTTTTCATCGTATTACACAGGGACGAAAGCTTGACTTACGTGTCTAAGGAAGCCACATTGGTATGAGGGACTGTTCTTATTCCCTTTTTCCTTTTTGATGAACAATTATCCAAGTAAGCCATTCCACATTGTTGATTTTCTTGGACTCGGATGTCACGCAGGTAGCTATAATCTCCCACGTGGTGAGGTCAATTGCTGCTGTAACCACAAATGCACGACTGACTTCTGTTGTTGATTTCATTCGTTTGTTATTTTCTTCAATGTTTCTCATTCTAATACTTTTCATCGTATTGCACAGGGACGAAAGCTTGACACACGTGTCTATGGAAACCACATCGGTATAAGGGACTGTTCTTATTCCGTTCTTTCTGTATAATGATCAATTATCCAAGTAAGCCATTCCACATTGTTGATTTTCTTGGACTCGGATGTCACGCAGGTAGCTATAATCTCCCACGTGGTGAGGTCAATTGCTGCTGTAACCACAAATGCACGACTGACTTCTGTTGTTGATTTCATTTGTTTGTTATTCCCTTCAATGTTTCTCATTCTAACTCTTTTCATCGTATAACACAGGGACGAAAGCTTGACTTCCGTGTCTAAGGAAGCCACATTGGTATGAGGGACTGTTCTTATTCCCTTTTTTCTTTTTGATGAACAATTATCCAAGTAAGCCATTCCACATTGTTGATTTTTTTGGACTAGGATGTCACGCAGCTAGCTATAATCTCCCACGTGGAAGAGTTACTTTATAAACAGTTGTTGAAGTGGTATTTCTAGTGGAAAGTTTCATGTTTAGATAGTTAATTGTTTGAATATGGAGGTAATTTTTTTAATACTAGCTTAGGGTTATTTTCATTTATTCGAATATTTTCAAATATCAGTTATATTTTATGTAGTTAGTTTTTTTTTATTGGTTTATGAATTTTCAACTTTCTTAACGAAAAATTTATTACAATTCTAGAAATTTCGACTTTTTAGTTTCTTTTCATGTTTTCTGGAAATCATAGACTACTCCATTCAATGAGAAGTTGCAGTTTTCCTTAGTTGAAGTTTTTCCTCGAAAACTCTTCAAGTATAGAGTTTGCTTGAGACCCCTCTCTTTTTATATCTACGTAAAATTGACTGAATGAATAAAAAAATATAGATTTTTCTAAAAAACTCTACATTAGATATCTATAGGAATCTCTTCAACTTATGAACCGTTCAGCTTATACTCAAGTATTGCCATATTGCTGAAATTATCATCAACCAAGCTATCTGATAATGCAATAATATACTGGGTGTGCCGTTTGAAATAAGTAGGTAGTAATCTGAAATTGTTCAAATTTTCAGCACAAAATTATTATTAGTTTTCCATAAACAATAGCCATCGCGGTGAATCACCCTGTACATCATTATCATTCAGCCTTCTGCTTTCACTGAGGGATATAAATTTCGCCTTACTGGTTTATGACTGTTTTGCAATTATCTCTGGCCAAGCGTTTTTATAGACTATTTCAAGGGACTTTGGATATACTATATACAGAAATATTATAATTTCCAAAATGATTTCCACTATTATATTGTAATTTTTTTTTTTTCAGAATCTACATTTCTTGGAGTTAACTCGATTAGAAGAAGAAGAGGTATTATTAATAATATATTATTTACCAATTCTAGTGAATACAAATTACCCTGTAGTGTTAAACAAAAATTTTCTGCAAGTAAGTATAGAGATCTTAAAAGAATTATTCATGGTCAATATGAATATGTAATATAATAATGAATCAACTAATATCAACTCTTTCAGAAAATGAGTGTAAAAAATCTGTAATCAACTACAATGGATTATCAATTACAAAACCTTTTATCCAGAATGAGATGACAGGAAAACATTCGAAACCTTCAACTCCCCCTAGTTCAGCTGTAAAAACAGTTGGAATTAATGCAAGAGATAATACAGAGATAATCAAAAATGATACAATTTCCAATAGGACAATTGAAAAAATTGAAAGTAGCATCTCGAATAAAAATGAATCTAAAATTGAGGAGCCCACAGTAAATGTATGGAAAAAATCATGGGCTAGTCTATTTGATGAAGATGTTAAAACAATATCGAATGAGAAAATAGACAATAAAATTAATGATTCACATGTAACATCTTTAAAACATACAAAAGTAGTCAAAAAAATAGATTCAGCCACTCATATGTTAGGAGGTGAGTTCAAAACCATATCTTTTTTTATATATTTATCTTACTTTCAACTAACAATTTGCTTACATCTACTGTAGATAATTATTTTACTCAGTTGAACCCATTTTACTCGATGAAAAGTGGAATGCTTTGGTTTTCACCTACAGATATCAGTGAAAATTCAAGTTTCTATCATGGTTAGTAACATTTTTAAATTTTCAGAATTTCTCAAGAACTATTAAATTACTGGGACGCAAACCAGTTTTAAACCCAGGTGTTTACGAAACAAAAGTAATTTTTGTTATATAAACTCAATATTACAAGCCTTACTTGCTTGCCCACCACTTTGTAATCTCCTCAAACGGCTATCAGAGAACTTCACTCACAATAATGCACTGAAATCAAATACAATGAGTGAAAATATGTAAGGATAAATTAATATAATTTGCAACTTTGATTGAATAACAATTTTATATATGTTTTTTCATTATTCAACTAATCCAGGTGTAAATTTATGAATAACTTCGATAATCTGCCCAATGTAAGACGCAAGTCACGTTCAAAAAAGAAGAACAAGAAGCAAACTTTCGTCAATATAGACAATGGCAATTCGTTTGAGGCCTCATCGTTTTATACGATGCTAAACGGAACACGTAGCGATTCTTTCCTTGTTGAAGGCCGACAAGAAGACGCCGAAGAATTCTTGGGCCTTCTGTTGAATGGACTCAATGATGAAATGATGGGAATAATGAAATTGATTAGCCATGACGAAAATATTCAAGCAGCTAAAAAAGAAGTGAAAATAGATGTGGATGATTGGAAAGTTATTGGTCCTAGGAACGAAGGGAATGTAACAAGAGAAATACAAATGGACAATACACCGATTAGTGATATATTCGGAGGACTTCTCTGTTCAAGAATCCATAAAACCGGAGACGAAACTTCAGAAAATATTGAACCATTCCTAACATTGCCATTAAATATTAAGAAAGCAAATAACATAGCTGAAGCATTAGAAGGCCTTACAACCAAGAACAAACTAGAGGGTCTGACATCATCGAAAACGAAAGAAACGGTTGAAGCATGGCAGCAAGTGATGATAGAGAAGTTGCCTGTAGTTTTAGTATTACATTTGAAATGCTTCGAATACAGAATGAATGACTGCACTAAAATAATGAAGACTATAGAATTTCCCATCAATCTGCAGATTGATTCTAAAATATTATCTGGAAGGACGAATACTTCAGCGGAGAGACAATATAAATTAATATGTGTAGTATACCATGTAGGAAAGGAGGCCAGCTATATGCATTATATAGCAGATACTTTCCATTCGGGGTATAATACATAGTTGAGGTTTGATGACTCCAAAATAAACAGAGTTACGGAAGAAGATGTTCTTAAACGTCAAGGAGATAGAGTTCCTTATTTATTATTTTATCGAAAGAGTGATACGGTGTGAAGTGTAAAGATTCATTGATAAAGTTGTTAATTTGTACAGATTAGATTTAAGGATGCTGAACATTGTAATATTTTTCTGTAGTTTCATGAGTAATGCCATGAATTGTATTTCGGGAGAATATGATAAATTGACTATACAATGTTATATATATATATATATATATATATATATATATATATATGTATATAAAAAATGAATATTATATTTCAATAAACGAACTTTGTATAAATGTAAAATTTTGTTTGTTTTTTTTAAAGAAATTTCTTTTCCTAAAACTTGAATTAAATTTTTGCAAGAACTACGATCTCAGAAAGGAAAAGAAGGTCGTCTCCGTAAAAATTCCAAGAAACCATTAACAGTATTAGCTATTTCAGGATTTTGGACTCTTTATTCCTTTTTCTTTGCTCTTGAAATCAGGTGAATTTCGCTCAATGTAATAAGAAAAAACTTGACCAAACTTTATAACTTTCCCCTGTGTTCAGCGGCGCTACGTTCTCCTACTTCTGTAACCTAGATAAATGAGGATATTTTGGAAGATCGTACCTCATGCACTCGAATCATGTAATTTTTTTTTGTTTCACAAAAATCACAAATATACCAGTCATGAACTCTGAATTAACCTATATCTATAATGACCCAAAACAAAACACTCATTAATTTCCGTTTTATAACCTATTATTCTTTTTCCTGGGTCAGAACAATTTTTTTGGAGAATTCTCGTCTCTGATTACTATAAAATTTCTTTCTTCTATTGGTCCTCTAATTCACTTGAAAATCAAAACTTAGTTGAATAATTACTCAAAAAAAAGTTCTGTCCAAGGTCAAATTGGATTTCTTTGAATTTTATCATCCTGGATATTAGACATGAGAACTCAGAATATATTGAATTTCTCTCATACTACAGTTAAAGGTCTGTGCTTATAATTTACATCTGGTGTACGCTAATAGTTTCGATTGTCTGGGATACCAACTATTCAATGGCATAGGCCTCGATTTGGTAACATTTTGGATGTTCCACCATTTACTAATGTACATGCCTAAAACCTCTAGAATTTGCTTCTCAATAAGGATTGGTCAACTCTATTCAATTCTTTTACATTTTTAGACCTCAGATTTAAAAGAATAGAAAAATTTGTCGTTTCGCAATTCAGAATCAAACAATGAATAATTGACCAATGAAATAGAGTAATGTCTAGAAATGACAATGCATATGAAATATGAAAGCAAGGTTTCAAATGAATGAACTCTGCAATCGATTAAAAAGACGGCATTAAATTTCGATTGTAGAATCTTATATTGTCATTATTAGAACTCTTTATTGCTAAATTCATATGTTAGAATCTTATATTCAATTTTTATATTTTTTTATTTATAAAATCCCAATTCTATTCATGTTTCTTCGGTCGAATACCAGTTTCTACTATGAAATGAATAATTACAATTCAATTGTATCTATGAGGGACTGTTCTTATTCCCTTCTTTTTGTTTAATCAACAATTATCCAAGTAAGCCATTCCACATTGTTGATTTTCTTGGACTAGGATGTCACGCAGCTAGCTATAATCTCCAATGTGGTAAGGTCAATTGCTGCTGTAACCACAATTGGACGGCTGACTTCTGTTGTTGATTTCATTTGTTTGTTATTTCCTTCAATGTTTCTCATTCTAACACTTCTCATCGTATTGCACAGGGACGAAAGCTTGACACACGTGTCTATGGAAACCACATTGGTATGAGGGACTGTTCTTATTCCCTTCTTTCTGTAAAATGATGAATTATCCAAGTAAGCCATTCCACATTGTTGATTTTCTTGGACTCGGATGACACGCAGGTAGCTATAATCTCCCACGTGGTAAGGTCAATTGCTGCTGTAACCACAAATGCACGACTGACTTCTGTTGTTGATTTCATTTGTTTTGTTATTTCCTTCTATGTTTCTCATTCTAACACTTTTCATCGTATTGCACAGGGACGAAAGCTTGACACACGTGTCTAAGGAAACCACTTTTTTTTGTTTAATCAACAATTATCCAAGTAGGCCATTCCACATTGTTGATTTTCTTGGACTCGGATGTCACGCAGGTAGCTATAATCTCCCACGTGGTAAGGTCAATTGCTGCTGTAACCACAAATGCACGACTGACTTCTAATGTTGATTTCATTCGTTTGTTGTTTTCTTCAATGTTTCTCATTCTAACACTTTTCATCGTATTGCACAGGGACGAAAGCTTGACACGCGTGTCTAAGGAAACCACTTTGGTATAAGGGACTGTTCTCATTCCTTTTTTTTTGTTTGATCAACAATTATCCAAGTGGGCCATTCCACATTGTTGATTTTCTTGGACTCGGATGTCACGCAGGTAGCTATAATCTCCCACGTGGTAAGGTCAATTGCTGCTGTAACCACAAATGCACGACTGACTTCTGTTGTTGATTTCATTCGTTTGTTATTTTCTTCAATGTTTCTCATTCTAACACTTTTCATCGTATTGCACAGGGACGAAAGCTTGACACGCGTGTCTAAGGAAACCACTTTGGTATAAGGGACTGTTCTTATTCCCTTCTTTTTGTTTAATGAACAATTATCCAAATAAGCCATTCCACATTGTTGATTTTCTTGGACTCGGATGTCACGAAGGTAGCTAGAATCTCCCACGTGGTAAGGTCAATTGCTGCTGTAACCACAAATGCACGACTGACTTCTAATGTTGATTTCATTTGTTTGTTATTTCCTTCAATGTTTCTCACTCTAACACTTCTCATCGTATTGCACAGGGACGAAAGCTTGACACACGTGTCTAAGGAAACCACTTTGGTATAAGGGACTGTTCGTATTCCCTTCTTTTTGTTCAATCAACAATTATCCAAGTAAGCCATTCCACATTGTTGATTTTCTTGGACTCGAATGTCACGCAGGTAGCTATAATCTCCCACGTGGTAAGGTCAATTGCTGCTGTAACCACAAATGCACGACTGACTTCTGTTGTTGATTTCATTTGTTCGTTATTTCGTTCTCTGTTTCTCATTCTAACACTTTTCATCGTATTGCACAGGGACGAAAGCTTGACACACGTGTCTAAGGAAACCACTTTGGTATAAGGGACTGTTCTTATTCTCTTTTTTTTGTTTAATCAACAATTATCCAAGTAGGCCATTCCACATTGTTGATTATCTTGGACTCGTATGTCACGCAGGTAGCTATAATCTCCCACGTGGTAAGGTCAATTGCTGCTGTAACCACAAATGCACGACTGACTTCTAATGTTGATTTCATTTGTTTGTTATTTCCTTCAATGTTTCTCATTCTAACACTTCTCATCGTATTGCACAGGGACGAAAGCTTTACACACGTGTCTAAAGAAACCACTTTGGTATAAGGGACTGTTCTTATTCCCTTCTTTTTGTTCAATCAACAATTATCCAAGTAAGCCATTCCACATTGTTGATTTTCTTGGACTCGAATGTCACGCAGGTAGCTATAATTTCCCACGTGGAAAGGTCAATTGCTGCTGTAACCACAAATGCACGACTGACTTCTGTTGTTGATTTCATTTGTTTGTTATTTCCTTCTATGTTTCTCATTCTAACACTTTTCATCGTATTGCACAGGGACGAAAGCTTGACACGCGTGTCTAAGGAAACCACTTTGGTATAAGGGACTGTTCTTAATCCCTTCGTTTTGTTTAATGAACAATTATCCAAGTAAGCCATTCCACATTGTTGATTTTCTTGGACTCGGATGTCACGCAGGTAGCTATAATCTCCCACGTGGTAAGGTCAATTGCTGCTGTAACCGCAAATGCACGACTGACTTCTGTTGTTGATTTCATTTGTTTGTTATTTCCTTCTATGTTTCTCATTCTAACACTTTTTATCGTATTGCACAGGAACGAAAGCTTGACACACGTGTCTAAGGAAACCACAAGGGTTTGTTCTCATTCTAATTGATGAACAATTATCCAAGTAAGCCATTCCACATTGTTGATTTTCATGGACTCGGATGTCACGCAGGTAGCTATAATCTTCCACGTGGTAAGGTCAATTGCTGCTGTAACCACAAATGCTCGACTGACTTCTACTGTTGATTTCATTCGTTTGTTATTTTCTTCAATGTTTCTCATTCTAACACTTTTCATCGTATTTCACAGGAACGAATGCTTGACACACGTGTCTAAGGAAACAACTTTGGTATAAGGACTGTTCCTATTCCCTTCTTTTTGTTTAATGAACAATTATCCAAGTAAGCCATTCCACATTGTTGATTTTCTTGGACTAGGATGTCACGCAGCTAGCTATAATCTCCCACGTGGTAAGGTCAATTGCTGCTGTAACCACAAATGCACGACTGACTTCTGTTGTTAATTTCATTCGTTTGTTATTTTCTTCAATGTTTCTCATTCTAACACTTTTCATCGTATTGCACATGGACGAAAGCTTGACACACGTGTCTAAGGAAACCACAAGGGTTTGTTCTCATTCCCTTTTTTCTTTTTGATGAACAATTATCTAAGTGAGCCATTCCACATTGTTGATTTTTTTGGACTCGGATGTCACGCAAGTAGCTATAATCTCCCACGTGGTAAGGTCCATTGCTGCTGTAACCACGAATGCACGATTGACTTCTGTTGTTGATTTCATTTGTTTGTTATTTTCTTCAATGTTTCTCATTCTAACAATTCTCATCGTATTGCACAGGGACGAAAGCTTGACACACGTGTCTAAGGAAACAACTTTGGTATAAGGACTGTTCTTATTCCCTTCTTTTTGTTAAATGAACAATTATCCAAGTGAGCCATTCCACATTGTTGATTTTCTTGGAATCGGATGTCACGCAGGTAGCTATAATCTCCCACGTGGTAAGGTCAATTGCTGCTGTATCCACAAATGCACGACTGACTTCTGTTGTTGATTTCATTTGTTTGTTTTTTCCTTCTATGTTTCTCATTCTAACACTTTTTATCGTATTGCACAGGGACGAAAGCTTGACACACGTGTCTATGGAAACCACATTCGTATAAGGGACTGTTCTTACTTCATTCTTTCTGTATAATGATCAATTATCCAAGTAAGTCATTCCACATTGTTGATTTTCTTGGACTCGGATGTCACGCAGGTAGCTATAATCTCCCACGTGGTAAGGTCAATTGCTGCTGAAATCACAAATGCACGACTGACTTCTGTTGTTGATTTCATTGTTTGTTATTTCCTTCAATGTTTCTCATTCTAACACTTTTCATCGTATTGCACAGGGACGAAAGCTTGACACACGTGTCTAAGGAAACCACTTTTTTTTGTTTAATCAACAATTATCCAAGTAGGCCATTCCACATTGTTGACTTTCTTGGACTAGGATGTCAGGCAGCTAGCTATAATCTCCAATGTGGTAAGGTCAATTGCTGCTGTAACCACAATTGGACGGCTGACTTCTGTTGTTGATTTCATTTGTTCGTTATTTCCTTCAATGTTTCTCATTCTAACACTTCTCATCGTATTGCACAGGGACGAAAGCTTGACACACGTGACTATGGAAACCACATTGGTATAAGGGACTGTTCTTATTCCCTTCTTTCTGTAAAATGATCAATTATCCAAGTAAGCCATTCCACATTGTTGATTTTCTTGGACTCGGATGACACGCAGGTAGCTATAATCTCCCACGTGGTAAGGTCAATTGCTGCTGTAACCACAAATGCACGACTGACTTCTGTTGTTGATTTCATTTGTTTGTTATTTCCTTCTATGTTTCTCATTCTAACACTTTTCATCGTATTGCACAGGGACGAAAGCTTGACACACGTGTCTAAGGAAACCACTTTTTTTTGTTTAATCAACAATTATCCAAGTAGGCCATTCCACATTGTTGATTTTCTTGGACTCGGATGTCACGCAGGTAGCTATAATCTCCCACGTGGTAAGGTCAATTGCTGCTGTAACCACAAATGCACGACTGACTTCTAATGTTGATTTCATTCGTTTGTTATTTTCTTCAATGTTTCTCATTCTTACACTTTTCATCGTATTGCACAGGGACGAAAGCTTGACACGCGTGTCTAAGGAAACCACTTTGGCATAAGGGACTGTTCTTATTCCCTTTTTTTTGTTTGATCAACAATTATCCAAGTGGGCCATTCCACATTGTTGATTTTCTTGGACTCGGATGTCACGCAGGTAGCTATAATCTCCCACGTGGTAAGGTCAATTGCTGCTGTAACCACAAATGCACGACTGACTTCTGTTGTTGATTTCATTCGTTTGTTATTTTCTTCAATGTTTCTCATTCTAACACTTTTCATCGTATTGCACAGGGACGAAAGCTTGACACGCGTGTCTAAGGAAACCACTTTGGTATAAGGGACTCTTCTTATTCCCTTCTTTTTGTTTAATGAACAAGTATCCAAATAAGCCATTCCACATTGTTGATTTTCTTGGACTCGGATGTCACGAAGGTAGCTATAATCTCCCACGTGGTAAGGTCAATTGCTGCTGTAACCACAAATGCACGACTGACTTCTGTTGTTGATTTCATTTGTTTGTTTTTTCCTTCTATATTTCTCATTCTTACATTTTTCATCGTATTGCACAGGGACGAAAGCTTGACACACGTGTCTATGGAAACCACATTCGTATAAGGGACTGTTCTCACTTCATTCTTTCTGTATAATGATCAATTATCCAAGTAAGTCATTCCACATTGTTGATTTTCTTGGACTCGGATGTCACGCAGGTAGCTATAATCTCCCACGTGGTAAGGTCAATTGCTGCTGAAATCACAAATGCACGACTGACTTCTGTTGTTGATTTCATTTGTTTGTTATTTCCTTCAATGTTTCTCATTCTAACACATTTCATCGTATTGCACAGGGACGAAAGCTTGACACACGTGTCTAAGAAAACCACTTTGGTATGAGGGACTGTTCTTATTCCCTTCTTTTTGTTCAATCAACAATTATCCAAGTGAGCCATTCCACATTGTTGATTTTCTTGGACTCGGATGTCACGCAGGTAGCTATAAGCTCCCACGTGGTAAGGTCAATTGCTGCTGTAACCACAAATGCACGACTGACTTCTGTTGTTGATTTCATTTGTTTGTTATTTCCTTCTATGTTTCTCATTCTAACACTTTTCATCGTATTGCATAGGGACGAAAGCTTGACACACGTGTCTAAGAAAACCACTTTGGTATAAGGGACTGTTCTTATTTTTTTTTGTTTAATCAACAATTATCCAAGTAGGCCATTCCACATTGTTGATTTTCTTGGACTCGGATATCACGCAGGTAGCTATAATCTCCCACGTGGTAAGGTCAATTGCTGCTGTAACCACAAATGCACGACTGACTTCTAATGTTGATTTCATTTGTTTGTTATTTCCTTCAATGTTTCTCATTCTAACACTTCTCATCGTATTGCACAGGGACGAAAGCTTGACACACGTGTCTAAGGAAACCACTTTGGTATGAGGGACTGTTCGTATTCCCTTCTTTTTGTTCAATCAACAATTATCCAAGTAAGCCATTCCACATTGTTGATTTTCTTGGACTCGAATGTCACGCAGGTAGCTATAATCTCCCACGTGGTAAGGTCAATTGCTGCTGTAACCACAAATGCACGACTGACTTCTGTTGTTGATTTCATTTGTTCGTTATTTCCTTCTCTGTTTCTCATTCTAACACTTTTCATCGTATTGCACAGGGACGAAAGCTTGACACACGTGTCTAAGGAAACCACTTTGGTATAAGGGACTGTTCTTATTCTCTTTTTTTTGTTTAATCAACAATTATCCAAGTAGGCCATTCCACATTGTTGATTATCTTGGACTCGGATGTCACGCAGGTAGCTATAATCTCCCACGTGGTAAGGTCAATTGCTGCTGAAATCACAAATGCACGACTGACTTCTGTTGTTGATTTCATTTGTTTGTTATTTCCTTCAATGTTTCTCATTCTAACACTTTTCATCGTATTGCACAGGGACGAAAGCTTGACACACGTGTCTAAGAAAACCACTTTGTTATGAGGGACTGTTCTTATTCCCTTCTTTTTGTTCAATCAACAATTATCCAAGTGAGCCATTCCACATTGTTGATTTTCTTGGACTCGGATGTCACGCAGGTAGCTATAAGCTCCCACGTGGTAAGGTCAATTGCTGCTGTAACCACAAATGCACGACTGACTTCTGTTGTTGATTTCATTTGTTTGTTATTTCCTTCTATGTTTCTCATTCTAACACTTTTCATCGTATTGCACAGGGACGAAAGCTTGACACACGTGTCTAAGGAAACCACTTTGGTATAAGGGACTGTTCTTATTTTTTTTTTGTTTAATCAACAATTATCCAAGTAAGCCATTCCACATTGTTGATTATCTTGGACTCGGATGTCACGCAGGTAGCTATAATCTCCCACGTGGTAAGGTCAATTGCTGCTGTAACCACAAATGCACGACTGACTTCTAATGTTGATTTCATTTGTTTGCTATTTCCTTCAATGTTTCTCATTCTAACACTTTTCATCGTATTGCACAGGAACGAATGCTTGACACACGTGTCTAAGGAAACAACTTTGGTATAAGGACTGTTCCTATTCCCTTCTTTTTGTTTAATGAACAATTATCCAAATAAGCCATTCCACATTGTTGATTTTCTTGGACTAGGATGTCACGCAGCTAGCTATAATCTCCCACGTGGTAAGGTCAATTGCTGCTGTAACCACAAATGCACGACTGACTTCTGTTGTTAATTTCATTCGTTTGTTATTTTCTTCAATGTTTCTCATTCTAACACTTTTCATCGTATTGCACATGGACGAAAGCTTGACACACGTGTCTAAGGAAACCACAAGGGTTTGTTCTCATTCCCTTTTTTCTTTTTGATGAACAATTATCTAAGTGAGCCATTCCACATTGTTGATTTTCTTGGACTCGGATGTCACGCAAGTAGCTATAATCTCCCACGTGGTAAGGTCCATTGCTGCTGTAACCACGAATGCACGATTGACTTCTGTTGTTGATTTCATTTGTTTGTTATTTTCTTCAATGTTTCTCATTCTAACAATTCTCATCGTATTGCACAGGGACGAAAGCTTGACACACGTGTCTAAGGAAACAACTTTGGTATAAGGACTGTTCTTATTCCCTTCTTTTTGTTTAATGAACAATTAGCCAAGTGAGCCATTCCACATTGTTGATTTTCTTGGAATCGGATGTCACGCAGGTAGCTATAATCTCCCACGTGGTAAGGTCAATTGCTGCTGTATCCACAAATGCACGACTGACTTCTGTTGTTGATTTCATTTGTTTGTTTTTTCCTTCTATGTTTCTCATTCTAACACTTTTTATCGTATTGCACAGGGACGAAAGCTTGACACACGTGTCTATGGAAACAACATTCGTATAAGGGACTGTTCTTACTTCATTCTTCCTGTATAATGATCAATTATCCAAGTAAGTCATTCCACATTGTTGATTTTCTTGGAATCGGATGTCACGCATGTAGCTATAATTTCCCACGTGGTAAGGTCAATTGCTGCTGAAATCACAAATGCACGACTGACTTCTGTTGTTGATTTCATTTGTTTGTTATTTCCTTCAATGTTTCTCATTCTAACACTTTTCATCGTATTGCACAGGGACGAGAGCTTGACACACGTGTCTAAGAAAACCACTTTGGTATGAGGGACTGTTCTCATTCCCTTCTTTTTGTTCAATCAACAATTATCCAAGTGAGCCATTCCACATTGTTGATTTTCTTGGACTCGGATGTCACGCAGGTAGCTATAAGCTCCCACGTGGTAAGGTCAATTGCTGCTGTAACCACAAATGCACGACTGACTTCTGTTGTTGATTTCATTTGTTTGTTATTTCCTTCTATGTTTCTCATTCTAACACTTTTCATCGTATTGCACAGGGACGAAAGCTTGACACACGTGTCTAAGGAAACCACTTTGGTATAAGGGACTGTTCTTATTTTTTTTTTGTTTAATCAACAATTATCCAAGTAGGCCATTCCACATTGTTGATTTTCTTGGACTCGGATGTCACGCAGGTAGCTATAATCTCCCACGTGGTAAGGTCAATTGCTGCTGTAACCACAAATGCACGACTGACTTCTGTTGTTGATTTCATTTGTTCGTTATTTCCTTCTCTGTTTCTCATTCTAACACTTTTCATCGTATTGCACAGGGACGAAAGCTTGACACATGTGTCTAAGGAAACCACTTTGGTATAAGGGACTGTTCTTATTCTCTTTTTTTTGTTTAATCAACAATTATCCAAGTAGGCCATTCCACATTGTTGATTATCTTGGACTCGGATGTCACGCAGGTAGCTATAATCTCCCACGTGGTAAGGTCAATTGCTGCTGTAACCACAAATGCACGACTGACTTCTAATGTTGATTTCATTTGTTTGTTATTTCCTTCAATGTTTCTCATTCTAACACTTCTCATCGTATTGCACAGGGACGAAAGCTTTACACATGTGTCTAAGGAAACCACTTTGGTATAAGGGACTGTTCTTATTCCCTTCTTTTTGTTCAATCAACAATTATCCAAGTAAGCCATTCCACATTGTTGATTTTCTTGGACTCGAATGTCACGCAGGAAGCTATAATCTCCCACGTGGTAAGGTCAATTGCTGCTGTAACCACAAATGCACGACTGACTTCTGTTGTTGATTTCATTTGTTTGTTATTTCCTTCTATGTTTCTCATTGTAACACTTTTCATCGTATTGCACAGGGACGAAAGCTTGACACACGTGTCTGAGGAAACCACTTTGGTATAAAGGACTGTTCTTATTTTTTTTTTGTTTAATCAACAATTATCCAAGTAGGCCATTCCACATTGTTGATTTTCTTGGACTCGGATGTCACGCAGGTAGCTATAATCTCCCACGTGGTAAGGTCAATTGCTGCTGTAACCACAAATGCACGACTGACTTCTAATGTTGATTTCATTTGTTTGTTATTTCCTTCAATGTTTCTCATTCTAACACTTCTCATCGTATTGCACAGGGACGAAAGCTTGACACACGTGTCTAAGGAAACCACTTTGGTATGAGGGACTGTTCTTATTCCCTTCTTTTTGTTCAATCAACAATTATCCAAGTAAGCCATTCCACATTGTTGATTTTCTTGGACTCGAATGTCACGCAGGTAGCTATAATCTCCCACGTGGTAAGGTCAATTGCTGCTGTAACCACAAATGCACGACTGACTTCTGTTGTTGATTTCATTTGTTCGTTATTTCCTTCTCTGTTTCTCATTCTAACACTTTTCATCGTATTGCACAGGGACGAAAGCTTGACACACGTGTCTAAGGAAACCACTTTGGTATAAGGAACTGTTCTTATTCTCTTTTTTTTGTTTAATCAACAATTATCCAAGTAGGCCATTCCACATTGTTGATTATCTTGGACTCGGATGTCACGCAGGTAGCTATAATCTCCCACGTGGTAAGGTCAATTGCTGCTGTAACCACAAATGCACGACTGACTTCTAATGTTGATTTCATTTGTTTGTTATTTCCTTCAATGTTTCTCATTCTAACACTTCTCATCGTATTGCACAGGGACGAAAGCTTTACACACGTGTCTAAGGAAACCACTTTGGTATAAGGGACTGTTCTTATTCCCTTCTTTTTGTTCAATCAACAATTATCCAAGTAAGCCATTCCACATTGTTGATTTTCTTGGACTCGAATGTCACGCAGGTAGCTATAATCTCCCACGTGGTAAGGTCAATTGCTGCTGTAACCACAAATGCACGACTGACTTCTGTTGTTGATTTCATTTGTTTGTTATTTCCTTCTATGTTTCTCATTCTAACACTTTTCATCGTATTGCACAGGGACGAAAGCTTGACACGCGTGTCTAAGGAAACCACTTTGGTATAAGGGACTGTTCTTAATCCCTTCGTTTTGTTTAATGAACAATTATCCAAGTAAGCCATTCCACATTGTTGATTTTCTTGGACTCGGATGTCACGCAGGTAGCAATAATCTCCCACGTGGTAAGGTCAATTGCTGCTGTAACCACAAATGCACGACTGACTTCTGTTGTTGATTTCATTTGTTTGTTATTTCCTTCTATGTTTCTCATTCTAACACTTTTTATCGTATTGCACAGGAACGAAAGCTTGACACAGTGTCTAAGGAAACCACAAGGGTTTGTTCTCATTCCCTTTTTTCTTTTTGATGAACAATTATCCAAGTAAGCCATTCCACATTGTTGATTTTCATGGACTCGGATGTCACGCAGGTAGCTATAATCTTCCACGTGGTAAGGTCAATTGCTGCTGTAACCACAAATGCTCGACTGACTTCTACTGTTGATTTCATTCGTTTGTTATTTTCTTCAATGTTTCTCATTCTAACACTTTTCATCGTATTGCACAGGAACGAATGCTTGACACACGTGTCTAAGGAAACAACTTTGGTATAAGGACTGTTCCTTTTCCCTTCTTTTTGTTTAATGAACAATTATCCAAGTAAGCCATTCCACATTGTTGATTTTCTTGGACTAGGATGTCACGCAGCTAGCTATAATCTCCCACGTGGTAAGGTCAATTGCTGCTGTAACCACAAATGCACGACTGACTTCTGTTGTTAATTTCATTCGTTTGTTATTTTCTTCAATGTTTCTCATTCTAACACTTTTCATCGTATTGCACAGGGACGAAAGCTTGACACACGTGTCCAAGGAAACCACAAGGGTTTGTTCTCATTCCCTTTTTTCTTTTTGATGAACAATTATCTAAGTGAGCCATTCCACATTGTTGATTTTTTTGGACTCGGATGTCACGCAAGTAGCTATAATCTCCCACGTGGTAAGTTCCATTGCTGCTGTAACCACGAATGCACGATTGACTTCTGTTGTTGATTTCATTTGTTTGTTATTTTCTTCAATGTTTCTCATTCTAACAATTCTCATCGTATTGCACAGGGACGAAAGCTTGACACACGTGTCTAAGGAAACAACTTTGGTATAAGGACTGTTCTTATTCCCTTCTTTTTGTTTTTGAACAATTATCCAAGTGAGCCATTCCACATTGTTGATTTTCTTGGAATCGGATGTCACGCAGGTAGCTATAATCTCCCACGTGGTGAGGTCAATTGCTGCTGTATCCACAAATGCACGACTTACTTCTGTTGTTGATTTCATTTGTTTGTTTTTTCCTTCTATGTTTCTCATTCTAACACTTTTTATCGTATTGCACAAGGACGAAAGCTTGACTTACGTGTCTAAGGAAGCCACATTGGTATGAGGGACTGTTCTTATTCCCATTCCACATTGTTGATTTTCTTGGACTAGGATGTCACGCAGCTAGCTATAATCTACCACGTGGTAAGGTCAATTGCTGCTGTAACCACAAATGCATGACTGACTTCTGTTGTTGATTTCATTTGTTTGTTTTTTTCTTCTATGTTTCTCATTCTAACACTTTTCATCGTATTGCACAGGGACGAAAGCTTGACACACGTGTCTAAGGAAACCACAAGGGTTTGTTCTCATTCCTTTTTTTCTTTTTGATGAACAATTATCCAAGTAAGCCATTCCACATTGTTGATTTTTTTGGACTCGGATGTCACGCAGGTAGCTATAATCTCCCACGTGGTAAGGTCCATTGCTGCTGTAACCACGAATGCACGATTGACTTCTGTTGTTGATTTCATTTGTTTGTTATTTCCTTCTATGTTTCTCATTCTAACAATTTTCATCGTATTGCACAGGGACGAAAGCTTGACACACGTGTCTAAGGAAACCACTTTGGTATGAGGGACTGTTCTTATTCCCTTCTTTTTGTTTAATGAACAATTATCCAAGTAAGCTATTCCACATTGTTGATTTTCTTGGACTCGGATGTCACGCAGGTAGCTATAATCTCCCACGTGGTAAGGTCAATTGCTGCTGTAACCACAAATGCAAGACTGACTTCTAATGTTGATTTCATTCGTTTGTTATTTTCTTCAATGTTTCTCATTCTAACACTTTTCATCGTATTGCACAGGGACGAAAGCTTGACACGCGTGTCTAAGGAAACCACTTTGGTATAAGGGACTGTTCTTATTCCCTTTTTTTTGTTTGATCAACAATTATCCAAGTGGGCCATTCCACATTGTTGATTTTCTTGGACTCGGATGTCAAGCAGGTAGCTATAATCTCCCACGTGGTAAGGTCAATTGCTGCTGTAACCACAAATGCACGACTGACTTCTGTTGTTGATTTCATTTGTTTGTTATTTCCTTCTATGTTTCTCATTCTAACACTTTTCATCGTATTGCACAGGGACGAAAGCTTGACACACGTGTCTAAGGAAACCACTTTGGTATAAGGGACTGTTCTTATTTTTTTTTTGTTTAATCAACAATTATCCAAGTAGGCCATTCCACATTGTTGATTTTCTTGGACTCGGATGTCACGCAGGTAGCTATAATCTCCCACGTGGTAAGGTCAATTGCTGCTGTAACCACAAATGCACGACTGACTTCTGTTGTTGATTTCATTTGTTTGTTATTTCCTTCTCTGTTTCTCATTCTAACACTTCTCATCGTATTGCACAGGGACGAAAGCTTGACACACGTGTCTAAGGAAACCACTTTGGTATGAGGGACTGTTCTTATTCCCTTCTTTTTGTTCAATCAACAATTATCCAAGTAAGCCATTCCACATTGTTGATTTTCTTGGACTCGAATGTCACGCAGGTAGCTATAATCTCCCACGTGGTAAGGTCAATTGCTGCTGTAACCACAAATGCAAGACTGACTTCTAATGTTGATTTCATTCGTTTGTTATTTTCTTCAATGTTTCTCATTCTAACACTTTTCATCGTATTGCACAGGGACGAAAGCTTGACACACGTGTCTAAGGAAACCACAAGGGTTTGTTCTCATTCCTTTTTTTCTTTTTGATGAACAATTATCCAAGTAAGCCATTCCACATTGTTGATTTTTTTGGACTCGGATGTCACGCAGGTAGCTATAATCTCCCACGTGGTAAGGTCCATTGCTGCTGTAACCACGAATGCACGATTGACTTCTGTTGTTGATTTCATTTGTTTGTTATTTCCTTCTATGTTTCTCATTCTAACAATTTTCATCGTATTGCACAGGGACGAAAGCTTGACACACGTGTCTAAGGAAACCACTTTGGTATGAGGGACTGTTCTTATTCCCTTCTTTTTGTTTAATGAACAATTATCCAAGTAAGCTATTCCACATTGTTGATTTTCTTGGACTCGGATGTCACGCAGGTAGCTATAATCTCCCACGTGGTAAGGTCAATTGCTGCTGTAACCACAAATGCAAGACTGACTTCTAATGTTGATTTCATTCGTTTGTTATTTTCTTCAATGTTTCTCATTCTAACACTTTTCATCGTATTGCACAGGGACGAAAGCTTGACACGCGTGTCTAAGGAAACCACTTTGGTATGAGGGACTGTTCTTATTCCCTTCTTTTTGTTCAATCAACAATTATCCAAGTAAGCCATTCCACATTGTTGATTTTCTTGGACTCGAATGTCACGCAGGTAGCTATAATCTCCCACGTGGTAAGGTCAATTGCTGCTGTAACCACAAATGCACGACTGACTTCTGTTGTTGATTTCATTTGTTTGTTATTTCCTTCTCTGTTTCTCATTCTAACACTTCTCATCGTATTGCACAGGGACGAAAGCTTGACACACGTGTCTAAGGAAACCACTTTGGTATGAGGGACTGTTCTTATTCCCTTCTTTTTGTTCAATCAACAATTATCCAAGTAAGCCATTCCACATTGTTGATTTTCTTGGACTCGAATGTCACGCAGGTAGCTATAATCTCCCACGTGGTAAGGTCAATTGCTGCTGTAACCACAAATGCACGACTGACTTCTGTTGTTGATTTCATTTGTTTGTTATTTCCTTCTCTGTTTCTCATTCTAACACTTTTCATCGTATTGCACAGGGACGAAAGCTTGACACACGTGTCTAAGGAAACCACTTTGGTATAAGGGACTGTTCTTATTCTCTTTTTTTTTGTTTAATCAACAATTATCCAAGTAGGCCATTCCACATTGTTGATTATCTTGGACTCGGATGTCACGCAGGTAGCTATAATCTCCCACGTGGTAAGGTCAATTGCTGCTGTAACCACAAATGCACGACTGACTTCTAATGTTGATTTCATTTGTTTGTTATTTCCTTCAATGTTTCTCATTCTAACACTTCTCATCGTATTGCACAGGGACGAAAGCTTTACACACGTGTCTAAGGAAACCACTTTGGTATAAGGGACTGTTCTCATTCCCTTCTTTTTGTTCAATCAACAATTATCCAAGTAAGCCATTCCACATTGTTGATTTTCTTGGACTCGAATGTCACGCAGGTAGCTATAATCTCCCACGTGGTAAGGTCAATTGCTGCTGTAACCACAAATGCACGACTGACTTCTGTTGTTGATTTCATTTGTTTGTTATTTCCTTCTATGTTTCTCATTCTAACACTTTTCATCGTATTGCACAGGGACGAAAGCTTGACACGCGTGTCTAAGGAAACCACTTTGGTAGAAGGGACTGTTCTTAATCCCTTCGTTTTGTTTAATGAACAATTATCCAAGTAAGCCATTCCACATTGTTGATTTTCTTGGACTCGGATGTCACGCAGGTAGCTATAATCTCCCACGTGGTAAGGTCAATTGCTGCTGTAACCACAAATGCACGACTGACTTCTGTTGTTGATTTCATTTGTTTGTTATTTCCTTCTATGTTTCTCATTCTAACACTTTTTATCGTATTGCACAGGAACGAAAGCTTGACACACGTGTCTAAGGAAACCACAAGGGTTTGTTCTCATTCCCTTTTTTCTTTTTGATGAACAATTATCCAAGTAAGCCATTCCACATTGTTGATTTTCATGGACTCGGATGTCACGCAGGTAGCTATAATCTTCCACGTGGTAAGGTCAATTGCTGCTGTAACCACAAATGCTCGACTGACTTCTACTGTTGATTTCATTCGTTTGTTATTTTCTTCAATGTTTCTCATTCTAACACTTTTCATCGTATTGCACAGGAACGAATGCTTGACACACGTGTCTGAGGAAACAACTTTGGTATAAGGACTGTTCTTATTCCCTTCTTTTTGTTTATTGAACAATTATCCAAGTAAGCCATTCCACATTGTTGATTTTCTTGGACTAGGATGTCACGCAGCTAGCTATAATCTCCCACGTGGTAAGGTCAATTGCTGCTGTAACCACAAATGCACGACTGACTTCTGTTGTTAATTTCATTCGTTTGTTATTTTCTTCAATGTTTCTCATTCTAACACTTTTCATCGTATTGCACAGGGACGAAAGCTTGACACACGTGTCTAAGGAAACCACAAGGGTTTGTTCTCATTCCCTTTTTTCTTTTTGATGAACAATTATCTAAGTGAGCCATTCCACATTGTTGATTTTTTTGGACTCGGATGTCACGCAAGTAGCTATAATCTCCCACGTGGTAAGGTCCATTGCTGCTGTAACCACGAATGCACGATTGACTCCTGTTGTTGATTTCATTTGTTTGTTATTTTCTTCAATGTTTCTCATTCTAACACTTCTCATCGTATTGCACAGGGACGAAAGCTTGACACACGTGTCTAAGGAAACAACTTTGGTATAAGGACTGTTCTTATTCCCTTCTTTTTGTTTAATGAACAATTATCCAAGTAAGCCATTCCACATTGTTGATTTTCTCGGAATCGGATGTCACGCAGGTAGCTATAATCTCTCACGTGGTAAGGTCAATTGCTGCTGTATCCACAAATGCACGACTGACTTCTGTTGTTGATTTCATTTGTTTGTTTTTTCCTTCTATGTTTCTCATTCTAACACTTTTTATCGTATTGCACAGGGACGAAAGCTTGACACACGTGTCTAAGGAAACCACAAGGGTTTGTTCTCATTCCTTTTTTCTCTTTTTGATGAACAATAATCCAAGTGAGCCATTCCACATTGTTGATTTTTTTGGACTCGGATGTCACGCAGGTAGCTATAATCTCCCACGTGGTAAGGTCCATTGCTGCTGTAACCACGAATGCACGATTGACTTCTGTTGTTGATTTCATTTGTTTGTTATTTCCTTCTATGTTTCTCATTCTAACAATTTTCATCGTATTGCACAGGGACGAAAGCTTGACACACGTGTCTAAGGAAACCACTTTGGTATGAGGGACTGTTCTTATTCCATTCTTTTTGTTTAATGAACAATTATCCAAGTAAGCCATTCCACATTGTTAATTTTCTTGGACTCGGATGTCACGCAGGGAGCTATAATCTCCCACGTGGTAAGGTCAATTGCTGCTGTTACCACAAATGCACGATTGACTTATGTTGTTGATTTCATTCGTTTTTTATTTTCTTGAATGTTTCACATTCTAACACTTTTTATCGTATTGCACAGGGACGAAAGCTTGACACACGTGTCTAAGGAAACCACTTTGGTATAAGGGACTGTTCTTATTCCCTTCTTTTTGTTTTATGAACAATTATCCAAGTAAGCCATTCCACATTGTTGATTTTCTTGGACTCGGATGTCACGCAGGTAGCTATAATCTCCCACGTGGTAAGGTCCATTGCTGCTGTAACCACGAATGCACGATTGACTTCTGTTGTTGATTTCATTTGTTTGTTATTTCCTTCTATGTTTCTCATTCTAACAATTTTCATCGTATTGCACAGGGGCGAAAGCTTGACACACGTGTCTAAGGAAACAACTTTGGTATAAGTACTGTTCTCATTCCCTTCTTTTTGTTCAATGAACAATTATCCAAGTAAGCCATTCCACATTGTTGATTTTCTTGGACTCGGATGTAACGCAGGTACCTATAATCTCCCACGTGGTAAGGTCAATTGCTGCTGTAACCACAAATGCACGACTGACTTCTGTTGTTGATTTCATTTGTTTGTTTTTTCCTTCTATGTTTCTCATTCTAACACTTTTTATCGTATTGCACAGGGACGAAAGCTTGACACGTGTCTAAGGAAACCACATTGGTATAAGGGACTGTTCTTATTCCCTTTTTTCTTTTTGATGAACAGTAATCCAAATAAGCCATTCCACATTGTTGATTTTCTTGGACTCGGATGTCACGCAGGTAGCTATAATCTCCCACGTGGTAAGGTCAATTGCTGCTGTAACCACGAATGCACGACTGACTTCTGTTGTTGATTTCATTCGTTTGTTATTTTCTTCAATGTTTCTCATTCTAACACTTTTCATCGTATTGCACAGGGACGAAAGCTTGACACACGTGTCTAAGGAAACCACTTTGGTATAAGGGACTGTTCTTATTCCCTTCTTTCTGTTAAATGAACAATTATACAAGTGAGCCATTCCACATTGTTGATTTTCTTGGACTCGGATGTCACGCAGCTAGCTATAATCTCCCACGTGGTAAGGTCAATTGCTGCTGTAACCACAAATGCACGACTGACTTCTGTTGTTAATTTCATTCGTTTGTTATTTTCTTCAATGTTTCTCATTCTAACACTTTTCATCGTATTGCACAGGGACGAAAGCTTGACACACGTGTCTAAGGAAACCACAAGGGTTTGTTCTCATTCCCTTTTTTCTTTTTGATGAACAATTATCCAAGTGAGCCATTCCACATTGTTGATTTTTTTGGACTCGGATGTCACGCAAGTAGCTATAATCTCCCACGTGGTAAGGTCCATTGCTGCTGTAACCACGAATGCACGATTGACTTCTGTTGTTGATTTCATTTGTTTGTTATTTTCTTCAATGTTTCTCATTCTAACACTTCTCATCGTATTGCACATGGACGAAAGCTTGACACACGTGTCTAAGGAAACAACTTTGGTATAAGGACTGTTCTTATTCCCTTCTTTTTGTTTAATGAACAATTATCCAAGTAAGCCATTCCACATTGTTGATTTTCTTGGAATCGGATGTCACGCAGGTAGCTATAATCTCCCACGTGGTAAGGTCAATTGCTGCTGTATCCACAAATGCACGACTGACTTCTGTTGTTGATTTCATTTGTTTGTTTTTTCCTCCTATGTTTCTCATTCTAACACTTTTTATCGTATTGCACAGGGACGAAAGCTTGACTTACGTGTCTAAGGAAGCCTCATTGGTATGAGGGACTGTTCTTATTCCGCTTCCACATTGTTGATTTTCTTGGACTCGGATGTCACGCAGGTAGCTATAATCTCCCACGTGGTAAGGTCAATTGCTGCTGTAACCACGAATGCACGATTGACTTCTGTTGTTGATTTCATTTGTTTGTTATTTTCTTCAATGTTTCTCATTCTAACACTTCTCATCGTATTGCACAGGGACGAAAGCTTGACACACGTGTCTAAGGAAACAACTTTGGTATAAGGACTGTTCTTATTCCCTTCTTTTTGTTTAATGAACAATTATCCAAGTAAGCCATTCCACATTGTTGATTTTCTTGGAATCGGATGTCACGCAGGTAGCTATAATCTCCCACGTGGTAAGGTCAATTGCTGCTGTAACCACAAATGCATGACTGACTTCTGTTGTTGATTTCATTTGTTTGTTTTTTCCTTCTATGTTTCTCATTCTAACACTTTTCATCGTATTGCACAGGGACGAAAGCTTGACACACGTGTCTAAGGAAACCACAAGGGTTTGTTCTCATTCCTTTTTTTTTCTTTTTGATGAACAATAATCCAAGTAAGCCATTCCACATTGTTGATTTGTTTGGACTCGGATGTCACGCAGGTAGCTATAATCTCCCACGTGGTAAGGTCCATTGCTGCTGTAACCACGAATGCACGATTGATTTCTGTTGTTGATTTCATTTGTTTGTTATTTCCTTCTATGTTTCTCATTCTAACAATTTTCATCGTATTGCACAGGGACGAAAGCTTGACACACGTGTCTAAGGAAACCACTTTGGTATGAGGGACTGTTCTTATTCCCTTCTTTTTGTTTAATGAACAATTATCCAAGTAAGCCATTCCACATTGTTGATTTTCTTGGACTCGGATGTAACGCAGGTAGCTATAATCTCCCACGTGGTAAGGTCAATTGCTGCTGTAACCACAAATGCACGACTGACTTCTGTTGTTGATTTCATTTGTTTGTTTTTTCCTTCTATGTTTCTCATTCTAACACTTTTTATCGTATTGCACAGGGACCAAAGCTTGACACGTGTCTAAGGAACCACATTGGTATAAGGGACGGTTCTTATTCCCTTTTTTCTTTTTGATGAACAATAATCCAAATAAGCCATTCCACATTGTTGATTTTCTTGGACTCGGATGTCACGCAGGTAGCTATAATCTCCCACGTGGTAAGGTCAATTGCTGCTGTAACCACGAATGCACGACTGACTTCTGTTGTTGATTTCATTTGTAAGTTTTCTCTTTCTATGTTTCTCATTCTAACTCTTTTCATCGTATTACACAGGGACGAAAGCTTGATTTACGTGTCTAAGGAAGCCACATTGGTATGAGGGACTGTTCTTATTCCCTTTTTTCTTTTTGATGAACAATTATCCGAGTAAGCCATTCCACATTGTTGATTTTTTTGGACTCGGATGTCACGCAGGTAGCTATAATCTCCCACGTGTTGAGGTCAATTGCTGCTGTAACCACAAATGCACGACTGACTTCTGTTGTTGATTTCATTCGTTTGTTATTTTCTTCAATGTTTCTCATTCTAATACTTTTCATCGTATTGCACAGGGACGAAAGCTTGACACACGTGTCTATGGAAACCACATCGGTATAAGGGACTGTTCTTATTCCATTCTTTCTGTATAATGATCAATTATCCAAGTAAGCCATTCCACATTGTTGATTTTCTTGGACTCGGATGTCACGCAGGTAGCTATAATCTCCCACGTGGTGAGGTCAATTGCTGCTGTAACCACAAATGCACGACTGACTTCTGTTGTTGATTTCATTTGTTTGTTATTCCCTTCAATGTTTCTCATTCTAACTCTTTTCATCGTATAACACAGGGACGAAAGCTTGACTTTCGTGTCTAAGGAAGCCACATTGGTATGAGGGACTGTTCTTATTCCCTTTTTTTCTTTTTGATGAACAATAATCCAAGTAAGCCATTCCACATTGTTGATTTTCTTGGACTAGGATGTCACGCAGCTAGCTATAATCTCCCACGTGGAAGAGTTACTTTATAAACAGTTGTTGAAGTGGTATTTCTAGTGGAAAGTTCCATGTTTAGATAGTTAATTGTTTGAATATGGAGGTAATTTTTTTAATACTAGCTCAGGGTTATTTTCATTCATTCGAATATTTTCAAATATCAGTTATATTTTATGTAGTTAGTTTTTTTTTATTGGTTTATGAATTTTCAACTTTCTTAACGAAAAATTTATTACAATTCAAGAAATTTCGACTTTTTAGTTTCTTTTCATGTTTTCTGGAAGTCATAGACTACTCCATTCAATGAGAAGTTGCAGTTTTCCTTAGTTGAAGTTTTTCCTCGAAAACTCTTCAAGTATAGAGTTTGCTTGAGACCCCTCTCTTTTTATATCTACGTAAAATTGACTGAATGAATAAAAAAATATAGATTTTTCTAAAAAACTTTACATTAGATATCTATAGGAATCTCTTCAACTTATGAACCGTTCAGCTTATACTCGAGTATTGCCATATTGCTGAAATTATCATCAACCAAGCTATCTGATAATGCAATAATATACTGGGTGTGCCGTTTGAAATAAGTAGGTAGAAATCTGAAATTGTTCAAATTTTCAGCACAAAATTATTATTAGTTTTCCATAAACAATAAGCCATCGCGGTGAATCACCCTGTACATCATTATCATTCAGCCTTCTGCTTCCACTGAGTGATATAAATTTCGCCTTACTGGTTTATGACTGTTTTGCAATTATCTCTGGCCAAGCGTTTTTATAGACTATTTCAAGGGACTTTGGATATACTATATACAGAAATATTATAATTTCCAAAATGATTTCCACTATTATATTGTTATTTTTTTTTTCAGAATCTACATTTCTTGGAGTTAACTCAGTTAGAAGAAGAAGAGGTATTATTAATAATATATTATTTACCAATTCTAGTGAATACAAATTACCCTGTAGTGTTAAACAAAAATTTTCTGCAAGTAAGTATAGAGATCTTAAAAGAATTATTCATGGTCAATATGAATATGTAATATAATAATGAATCAACTAATATCAACTTTTTCAGAAAATGAGTGTAGAAAATCTGTAATCAATTACAATGGATTATCAATTACAAAACCTTTCATCCAGAATGAGATGACAGGAAAACATTCGAAACCTTCAACTCCCCCTAGTTCAGCTGTAAAAACAGTTGGAATTAATGCAAGAGATGATACAGAGATAATCAAAAATGATACAATTTCCAATAGGACAATTGAAAAAATTGAAAGTAGCATCTCGAATAAAAATGAATCTAAAATTGAGGAGCCTACAGTAAATGTATGGAAAAAATCATTTGCTAGTCTATTTGATAAAGATGTTTAAACAATATCGAATGAGAAAATGAACAATAAAATTAATGATTCACATGTAACATCTTTAAAACATACAAAAGTAGTCAAAAAAATAGATTCAGCCACTCATATGTTAGGAGGTGAGTTCAAAACCATATCTTTTTTTATATATTTATCTTACTTTCAACTAACAATTTGCTTACATCTACTGTAGATAATTATTTTACTTAGTTGAACCCATTTTACTCGATGAAAAGTGGAATGCTTTGGTTTTCACCTACAGATATCAGTGAAAATTCAAGTTTCTATCATGGTTAGTAACATTTTTGAATTTTCAGAATTTCTCAAGAACTATTAAATTGCTGGGACGCAAACCAGTTTTAAACCCAGGCGTTTACGAAACAAAAGTAATTTTTGTTATATAAACTCAATATTACAAGCCTTACTTGCTTGCCCACCACTTTGTAATCTCCTCAAACGGCTATCAGAGAACTTCACTCACAATAATGCACTGAAATCAATAACAATGAGTGAAAATATGTAAGTATAAATTAATATAATTTGCAACTTTGATTGAATAACAATTTTATATATGTTTTTTCATTATTCAACTGATCCAGGTGTAAATTTATGAATAACTTCGATAATCTGCCCAATGTAAGACGCAAGTCACGTTCAAAAAAGAAGAACAAGAAGCAAACTTTCGTCAATATAGACAATGGCAATTCGTTTGAGGCCTCATCGTTTTATACGATGCTAAACGGAACACGTAGCGATTCTTTCCTTATTGAAGGCCGACAAGAAGACGCCGAAGAATTCTTGGGCCTTCTGTTGAATGGACTCAATGATGAAATGATGGGAATAATGAAATTGATTAGCCATGACGAAAATATTCAAGCAGCTAAAAAAGAAGTGAAAATAGATGTGGATGATTGGAAAGTTATTGGTCCTAGGAACGAAGGGAATGTAACAAGAGAAATACAAATGGACAAGACACCGATTAGTGATATATTCGGAGGACTTCTCTGTTCAAGAATCCATAAAACCGAAGACGAAACTTCAGAAAATATTGAACCATTCCTAACATTGCCATTAAATATTAAGAAAGCAAATAACATAGCTGAAGCATTAGAAGGCCTTACAACCAAGAACAAACTAGAGGGTCTGACATCATCGAAAACGAAAGAAACGGTTGAAGCATGGCAGCAAGTGATGATAGAGAAGTTGCCTGTAGTTTTAGTATTACATTTGAAATGCTTCGAATACAGAATGAATGGCTGCACTAAAATAATGAAGACTATAGAATTTCCCATCAATCTGCAGATTGATTCTAAAATATTATCTGGAAGGACGAATACTTCAGCGGAGAGACAATATAAATTAATATGTGTAGTATACCATGTAGGAAAGGAGGCCAGCTATGGGCATAATATAGGAGATACTTTCCATTCGGGGTATAATACATAGTTGAGGTTTGATGACTCCAAAATAAACAGAGTTACGGAAGAAGATGTTTTTAAACGTCAAGGAGATAGAGTTCCTTATTTATTATTTTATCGAAGAAGTGATACGGTGTGAAGTGTAAAGATTCATTGATAAAGTTGTTAATTTGTACAGATTAGATTTAAGGATGCTGAACATTGTAATATTTTTCTGTAGTTTCATGAGTAATGCCATGAATTGTATTTCGGGAGAATATGATAAATTGACTATACAATGTTATATATATATATATATATATATATATATATATATTTATATATATTTATATATATATATATATATATATATATATATATATATATGTATATATATATGTACATAAAAAATGAATATTATATTTTAATAAACGAACTTTGTATAAATGTAAAATTTTGTTGGTTTTTTTTAAAAAAATTTCTTTTCCTAAAACTTGAATTAAATTTTTGCAAGAACTACGATCTCAGAAAGGAAAAGAAGGTCGTCTCCGTAAAAATTCCAATAAACCATTAACAGTATTAGCTATTTCAGGATTTTGGACTCTTTATTCCTTTTTCTTTGCTCTTGAAATCAGGTGAATTTCGCTCAATGTAATAAGAAAAAACTTGACCAAACTTTATAACTTTCCCCTGTGTTCAGCGGCGCTACGTTCTCCTACTTCTGTAACCTAGATAAATGAGGATATTTTGGAAGATCGTACCTCATGCACTCGAATCATGTAATTTTTTTTTGTTTCACAAAAATCACAAATATACCAGTCATGAACTCTGAATTAACCTATATCTATAATGACCCAAAACAAAACACTCATTAATTTCCGTTTTATAACCTATTATTCTTTCTCCTGGGTCAGAACAATTTTTTTGGAGAATTCTCGTCTCTGATTACTATAAAATTTCTTTCTTCTATTGGTCCCCTAATTCACTTGAAAATCAAAACTTAGTTGAATAATTACTCAAAAAAAAGTTCTGTCCAAGGTCAAATTGGATTTCTTTGAATTTTATCATCCTGGATATTAAAAATGAGAATATATTGAATTTCTCTCTTACTACAGTTAAAGGTCTGTGCTTATAATTTACATCTGGTGTACGCTAATAGTTTCGATTGTCTGGGATAACAACTATTCAATGGCATAGGCCTCGATTTGGTAACATTTTGGATGTTCCACCATTTACTAATGTACATGCCTAAAACCTCTAGAATTTGCTTCTGAATAAGGATTGGTCAAGTCTATTCAATTCTTTTACATTTTTAGACCTCAGATTTAAAAGAATAGAAAAATTCGTCGTTTCGCAATTCAGAATCAAACAATGAATAATTGACCAATGAAATAGAGTAATGTCTAGAAATGACAATGCATATGAAATATGAAAGCAAGGTTTCAAATGAATGAACTCTGCAATCGATTAAAAAGACGGCATTAAATTTCGATTGTAGAATCTTATATTGTCATTATTAGAACTCTTTATTGCTAAATTCATATGTTAGAATCTTATATTCAATTTTTATATTTTTTTATTTATAAAATCCCAATTCTATTCATGTTTCTTCGGACGAATACCAGTTTCTACTATAAAATGAATAATTACAATTCAATTGTATCTCTCAATTTCAACATATGTGATCTCCAATTTCAATATCTTTTTTCAATTATTCCTGAAAAATGATCATTCAAACTTTCATTCTTAATTTCACAAATAATTAATTACTCAACTATCTAATCATCATCAGTGAATAGTAACGAATATTCATAAATATCAACTACTCACTGAATAGAAAACTATTCACTGAATAGCTAGAAGGCTAATTTCTTAGAGTATATTTTATGTTCTAAGGTAAATTTCATAGAAAACTTCAAAAAGGATGAAAGTGTGGCGGCTTCTCATAAAGCTCCACATAGCAACAATAAACACAGCATTCGGTAGCCTAGACGTTAAGAGGTAGACTCACTCACCGAGATGCGACAAGGTGCCGGGTTCGAGTCCCGGCGGCTCCCGATAATAATAAATTTCCCAAGCGTCTGTGACACGGCACACACAATTATACCAAAGTCACACTGATGAGTCCGGTGTGTGTGCCAGGGACGAAACGCATGAGTAGGCATATGTGCTATCCAACAAAAGTATGTTCGCTTTCTTGGGTTGGCAGATCGAATGTCCCTATTATCGGGAACAAAAAATAATTTCGGAAATTTGTACTTTGGTCGGGAGACACAAAAATAATATTAAAGTAAATATAATAATTTAACATAATTGTTATATTCCACTATAGATCGAAATGTCGAAATATCAACAGACAATGGTTTTCTCATTACCTATGTTATAATTATCAACAGAATTTAATATTTATTTTTCAGCTTGCCACATCTATCAGAATCAATTATAACCATATATAAGGGGTACATTTGTATTTATCTATGAATATAACCACGCTCAAAATGAAACCACGGAATGCAGATTACAGAAACCACAAAATACAAATATACCCCTAGCTACACTAGCGCCATCTATTTATCCTGTCCGCTGGACACTTTTTCAATGCGAACTGTGGACCATAGATTACAATAAAATTAAGCTGGAAATGAAGAAACGAAATACAGATAATTTTGTGGGATTGGAATTTTTTATTTCGAGCACAGTTTAGAAACTATCTGTTTGAAAATTATTTTTATTATTATATATATTATTATTGAAATTTAATATGAGGCGCACGCGCACTTCTATATTCTACCTAATAGACTAAGGGCCAGTTGCACCATTTGCCTAAACATTAATTAAAAATTTAAACGTTGATTACTCTATGATTTCTCAAGAGAAATCAGAAATTAATCAATGTTTAAATTTTAATCAATGTTCAGGCAAATGGTGCAACTGGCCCCTAATATTAGGTATATGGCTCGACCTGTACATAGTTAAGAAGAAGAAAAATATTCTATCTTCGTCAACCATGCCGGGTTGACAAATTGTAAGTTACCTCAGTTTAGCGAACATTCTTTCAAGAGTTACTTTATAAACAGTTGTTGAAGTGATATTTCTAGTGGAAAGTTTCATGTTTGAATAGAAAAATGTTTGAATATGGAGGTAGTTTTTTTAATACTAGCTTAGGGTTGTTTTAATTTATTCGAATATTTTCAAATATCAGTTATATTTCATGTAGTTAGTTTTTTTTATTGGTTTATGGATTTTCAACCATCATAACAAAAAATTTATTACAATTCATGAAATTTCGACTTTTTAGTTTGTTTTCATGTTTTCTGGAAGTCATAGACTACTCCATTCAATGAGAAATTGCAGTTTTCCTTAGTTGAAGTTTTTCCTCGAAATCTCCTTAAGTATAGAATTTGCTTGAGACCCCTCTCTTTTTATATCTACGTAAAATTGACTGAATGAACAAAAAAATATGCGGCGCACGCGCACTTCTTTATTTTACCCAATAGAGGGGGCCAGTTGCACCATTTGCCTAAACATTAATTAAAAATTTAAACGTTGATTACTCTATGATTTCTCGAAAGAAATCAGAAATTAATCAATGTTTAAATTTTAATCAATGTTTAGGCAAATGGTGCAACTTGCCCCTAATATTAGGTATATGGCTCGACCTGTACATAGTTGAGAAGAAGAAAAATATTCTATGTTCGTCAACCATGCCGGGTTGACAAATTGTAAGTAACCTCAGTTTAGCGAACATTCTTCAAAGAGTTACTTTATAAACAGTTGTTGAAGTGATATTTCTAGTGGAAAGTTTCATGTTTAAATAGTTAATTGCTTGAATATGGAGGTAATTTTTTTAATACTAGCTTAGGGATATTTTCATTTATTCCAATATTTTCAAATATCAGTTATATTTTATATAGTTGGTTTTTTTTTATTGGTTTATGAATTTTCAACTTTCTTAACGAAAAATTTATTACAATTCAAGAAATTTCGACTTTTTAGTTTCTTTTCATGTTTTCTGGAAGTCATAGACTACTCCATTCAATGAGAAATTGCAGTTTTCCTTAGTTGAAGTTTTTCCTCGAAAACTCTTCAAGTATAGAGTTTGCTTGAGACCCCTCTCTTTTTATATTTACGTAAATTTGACTGAATGAATAAAAAAATAAAGATTTTTCCGAAAAACTTTTCATTAGATATCTATAGGAATCTCTTCAACTCATGAACCGTTCAGCTTATACTCAAGTATTGCCATATTGCTGAAATTATCATCAACCAAGCTATCTGATAATGCAATAATATACTGGGTGTGCCGTTTGAAATAAGAAGGTAGTAATCTGAAATTGATTAAATTTTCAGCACAAAATTATTATTAGTTTTCCATAAACAATAAGCCATCGCGGTGAATCACTCTGTACATCATTATCATTCAGCCTTCTGCTTCCACTGAGGGATATAAATTTCGCCTTACTGGTTTATGACTGTTTTGCAATTATCTCTGGCCAAGCGTTTTTATAGACTATTTCAAGGGACTTTGGATATACTATATACAGAAATATTATAATTTCCAAAATGATTTCCACTATTGTATTGTTATTTTTTTTTTCAGAATCTACATTTCTTGGAGTTAACTCAGTTAGAAGAAGAAGAGGTATTATTAATAACATATTATTTACCAATTCTAGTGAATACAAATTACCCTGTAGAGTTAAACAAAAATTTTCTGCAAGTAAGTATAGAGATCTTAAAAGAATTATTCATGGTCAATATGAATATGTAATATAATAATGAATCAACTAATATCAACTTTTTCAGAAAATGAGTGTAGAAAATCTGTAATCAATTACAATGGATTATCAATTAAAAAACCTTTTATCCAGAATGAGATGACAGGAAAACATTCGAAACCTTCAACTCCCCCTAGTTCAGCTGTAAAAACAGTCGAAATTAATGCAAGAGATAATACAGAGATAATCAAAAATGATACAATTTCCAATAGGACAATTGAAAAAATTTAAAGTAGCATCTCGAATAAAAATGAATCTAAAATTGTGGAGCCCACAGTAAATGTATGGAAAAAATCATGGGCTAGTCTATTTGATAAAGATGTTAAAACAATATCGAATGAGAAAATAGACAATAAAATTAATGATTCACATGTAACATCTTTAAAACATACAAAAGTAGTCAAAAAAATAGATTCAGCCACTCATATGTTAGGAGGTGAGTTCAAAACCATATCTTTTTTTATATATTTATCTTACTTTCAACTAACAATTTGCTTACATCTACAGTAGATAATTATTTTACTTAGTTGAACCCATTTTACTCGATGAAAAGTGGAATGCTTTGGTTTTCACCTACAGATATCAGTGAAAATTCAAGTTTCTATCATGGTTAGTAATATTTTTAAATTTTCAGAATTTCTCAAGAACTATTAAATTGCTGGGACGCAAACCAGTTTTAAACCCAGGTGTTTACGAAACAAAAGTAACTTTTGTTATATAAACTCAATATTACAAGCCTTACTTGCTTGCCCACCACTTTGTAATCTCCTCAAACGGCTATCAGAGAACTTCACTCACAATAATGCACTGAAATCAATAACAATGAGTGAAAATATTTAAGTATAAATTAATATAATTTGCAACTTTGATTGAATAACAATTTTATATATGTATTTTCATTATTCAACTAATCCAGGTGTAAATTTATGAATAACTTCGATAATCTGCCCAATGTAAGACGCAAGTCACGTTCAAAAAAGAAGAACAAGAAGCAAACTTTCGTCAATATAGACAATGGCAATTCGTTTGAGGCCTCATCGTTTTATACGATGCTAAACGGAACACGTAGCGATTCTTTCCTTGTTGAAGGCCGACAAGAAGACGCCGAAGAATTCTTGGGCCTTCTGTTGAATGGACTCAATGATGAAATGATGGGAATAATGAAATTGATTAGCCATGACGAAAATATTCAAGCAGCTAAAAAAGAAGTGAAAATAGATGTGGATGATTGGAAAGTTATTGGTCCTAGGAACGAAGGGAATTTAACAAGAGAAATACAAATGGACAAGACACCGATTAGTGATATATTCGGAGGACTTCTCTGTTCAAGAATCCATAAAACCGGAGACGAAACTTCAGAAAATATTGAACCATTCCTAACATTGCCATTAAATATTAAGAAAGCAAATAACATAGCTGAAGCATTAGAAGGCCTCACAACCAAGAACAAACTAGAGGGTCTGACATCATCGAAAACGAAAGAAACGGTTGAAGCATGGCAGCAAGTGATGATAGAGAAGTTGCCTGTAGTTTTAGTATTACATTTGAAATGCTTCGAATACAGAATGAATGGCTGCACTGAAATAATGAAGACTATAGATTTTCCCATCAATCTGCAGATTGATTCTAAAATATTATCTGGAAGGACGAATACTTCAGCGGAGAGACAATATAAATTAATATCTGTAGTATACCATGTAGGAAAGGAGGCCAGCTATGGGCATTATATAGCAGATACTTTCCATTCGGGGTATAATACATGGTTGAGGTTTGATGACTCTAAAATAAACAGAGTTACGGAAGAAGATGTTCTTAAACGTCAAGGAGATAGAGTTCCTTATTTATTTTTATCGAAGGAGTGATACGGTGTGAAGTGTAAAGATTCATTGATGAAGTTGTTAATTTGTACAGATTAGATTTAAGGATGCTGAACATTGTAATATTTTTCTGTTGTTTCATGAGTGATGCCATGAATTGTATTTCAGGAGAATATGATAAATTGACAATACAATGTTATATATATATATATATATATATATATATATATATATATATATATATATATATATATATATATATATATATATATATATATATATATGTATATAAAAAATAAATATTATATTTTAATAAACGAACTTTGTATGAATGTAAAATTTTGTTTGTTTTTTTGAAGAAATTAATTTTCCTAAAACTTAAATTAAATTTTTATGAGAACTACGATCCCAGGAAGGAAAAGAAGGTCGTCTTCGTGGAAATTCCAATAAACCATAAACAGTATTAGCTTTTTCAGGACTTTGGACTCTTTATTCTTTTTTCTTTGCTCTTGAAATCAGGTGAATTTCGCTCAATATAATAAAAAAAAACTTGACCAAACTTCATAATTTTCCCCTGTGTTCAGCGGCGCTACGTTCTCCTACTTCTGTAACCTAGATAAATGAGGATATATTGGAAGATCGTACCTCATGCACTCGAATCATGTAATTTTTTTTTGTTTCACAAAAATCACAAATATACCAGTCATGAACTCTGAATTAACCTATATCTATAATGACCCAAAACAAAACACTCATTAATTTCTGTTTTATAACCTATTATTCCTTTTCCTGGGTCAGAACAATTTTTTTGGAGAATTCTCGTCTCTGATTACTATGAAATTTCTTTTTTCTATTGGTCCTCTAATTCACTTGAAAATCTAAACTCAGTTGAATAATTACTCAAAAAAAAGTTCTGTCAAAGGTCAGATTGGATTTCTTTAAATTTTATTATCCTGGATATTAGACATGAGAACTCAGAATATATTGAATTTCTCTCTTACTACAGTTGAAGGTCTGTGCTTATAATTTACATCTGGTGTACGCTAGTAGTTTCGATTGTCTGGGATACCAACTATTCAATGGCATAGGCCTCGATTTGGTAACATTTTGGATGTTCCACCATTTACTAATGTACATGCCTAAAACCTCTAGAATTTGCTTCTGAATAAGGATTGGTCAATTTTTCATAGTATTGCACAGGAACGAAAGCTTGACACGCGTGTCTAAGGAAACCACTTTGGTATAAGGGACTGTTCTTATTCCCTTTTTTTTGTTTGATCAACAATTATCCAAGTGGGCCATTCCACATTGTTGATTTTCTTGGACTCGGATGTCACGCAGGTAGCTATAATCTCCCACGTGGTAAGGTCAATTGCTGCTGTAACCACAAATGCACGACTGACTTCTAATGTTGATTTCATTTGTTTGTTATTTCCTTCAATGTTTCTCATTCTAACACTTTTCATCGTATTGCACACGGACGAAAGCTTGACACACGTGTCTAAGGAATCCACACTGGTATGAGGGACTGTTCTTATTCCCTTTTTTTTGTTGGATCAACAATTATCCAAGTAAGCCATTTCACATTGTTGTTTTTCTTGGTCTCGGATGTCACGCAGGTAGCTATAATCTCTCATTTGGTGAGGTCAATTGCTGCTATAACCACAAATGCACGACTGACTTCTGTTGTTGATTTCATTCGTTTGTTATTTCCTTCAATCTTCCTCATTCTAACACTTTTCATCGTATTGCACAGAGACGAAAGCTTGACACACGTGTCTAAGGAAACCACATTCATATAAGGGACTGTTCTTATTCTCTTCTTTTTGTTTGATGAACAATTATCCAAGTAAGCCATTTCACATTGTTGTTTTTCTTGGTCTCGGATGTCACGCAGGTAGCTATAATCTCTCAATTGGTAAGGTCAATTGCTGCTGTAACCACAAATGCACGACTGACTTCTATTGTTGATTTCATTTGTTCGTTATTTCCTTCTCTGTTTCTCATTCTGACACTTTTCATCGTATTGCACAGGGACGAAAGCTTGACACACGTGTCTAAGGAAACCACTTTGGTATAAGGGACTGTTCTTATTCTCTTTTTTTTGTTTAATCAACAATTATCCAAGTAGGCCATTCCACATTGTTGATTATCTTGGACTCGGATGTCACGCAGGTAGCTATAATCTCCCACGTGGTAAGGTCAATTGCTGCTGTAACCACAAATGCACGACTGACTTCTGTTGTTGATTTCATTTGTTTGATATTTCCTTCAATGTTTCTCATTCTAACACTTTTCATCGTATTGCACACGGACGAAAGCTTGACACACGTGTCTAAGGAATCCACACTGGTATGAGGGACTGTTCTTATTCCCTTTTTTCTGTTAGATGAACAATTATCCAGATAAGCCATTTCACATTGTTGATTTTCTTGGACTCGGATGTCACGCAGGTAGCTATAATCTCCCACGTGGTAAGATCAATTGCTGCTTTAACAATAAATGGACGGCTGACTTCTGTTGTTGATTTCATTTGTTTGTTATTGAATTCAATGTTTCTCATTCTAACACTTTTCATCGTATTGCACAGGGACGAAAGCTTGACACACGTGTCTAAGGAAACCACATATATATAATGGACTGTTCTTATTCTCTTCTTTTTGTTTGATGAACAATTATCCAAGTAAGCCATTTCACATTGTTGTTTTTCTTGGTCTCGGATGTCACGCAGGTAGCTATAATCTCTCATTTGGTGAGGTCAATTGCTGCTGTAACCACAAATGCACGACTGACTTCTGTTGTTGATTTCATTCGTTTGTTATTTCCTTCAATCTTTCTCATTCTAACACTTTTCATCGTATTGCACAGAGACGAAAGCTTGACACACTTGTCTAAGGAAACCACATTCATATAAGGGACTGTTCTTATTCTCTTCTTTTTGTTTAATGAACAATTATCCAAGTAAGCCATTTCACATTGTTGTTTTTCTTGGTCTCGGATGTCACGCAGGTAGCTATAATCTCTCAATTGGTAAGGTCAATTGCTGCTGTAACCACAAATGCACGACTGACTTCTATTGTTGATTTCATTTGTTTGTTATTTCCTTCAATCTTCCTCATTCTAACACTTTTTATCGTATTGCACAGAGACGAAAGCTTGACACACGTGTCTAAGGAAACCACATTGATATAAGGGACTGTTCTTATTCTCTTCTTTTCGTTTAATGAACAATTATCCAAGTAAGCCATTTCACATTGTTGTTTTTCTTGGTCTCGGATGTCACGCATGTAGCTACAATCTCTCAATTGGTAAGGTCAATTGCTGCTGTAACCAAAACTGGACGGCTGACTTCTGTTGTTGATTTCATTTGTTTGTTATTTCCTCCAATGTTTCTTACTCTAACACTTTTTGTCGTATTGCTGAGGGATGAAAGCTTGACACACGTGTCTAAGGAAACCACTTTGGTATAAAGGACTGTTCTTATTTCCTTTTTTTTGTTTAATCAACAATTATCCAAGTAGGCCATTCCACATTGTCGATTTTCTTGGACTCGGATGTCTCGCAGGTATCTCTAATCTCCCACGTGGTAAGGTCAATTGCTGCTGTAACCACAAATGCACGACTGACTTCTGTTGTTGATTTCATTTGTTTACCTCATGCACTCGAATCATGTAATTTTTTTTTGTTTCACAAAAATCACAAATATACCAGTCATGAACTCTGAATTAACCTATATCTATAATGACCCAAAACAAAACACTCATTAATTTCCGTTTTATTACCTATTATTTTTTTTCCTGGGTCAGAACAATTTTTTTGGAGAATTCTCGTCTCTGATTACTATAAAATTTCTTTCTTCTATTGGTCCTCTAATTCACTTGAAAATCAAAACTTAGTTGAATAATTACTCAAAAAAAAGTTCTGTCCAAGGTCAAATTGGATTTCTTTGAATTTTATCATCCTGGATATTAGACATGAGAACTCAGAATATATTGAATTTCTCTCTTACTACAGTTAAAGGTCTGTGCTTATAATTTACATCTGGTGTACGCTAATAGTTTCGATTGTCTGGGATACCAACTATTCAATGGCATAGGCCTCGATTTGGTAACATTTTGGATGTTCCACCATTTACTAATGTACATGCCTAAAACCTCTAGAATTTGCTTCTGAATAAGGATTGGTCAAGTCTATTCAATTCTTTTACATTTTCAGACCTCAGATTTAAAAGAATAGAAAAATTCGTCGTTTCGCAATTCAGAATCAAACAATGAATAATTGACCAATGAAATAGAGTAATGTCTAGAAATGACAATGCATATGAAATATGAAAGCGAGGCTTCAAATGAATGAACTCTGCAATCGATTAAAAAAACGGCATTAAATTTCGAATGTAGAATCTCATATTGTCATTATTAGAACTCTTTATTGCTAAATTCATATGTTAGAATCTTATATTCAATTTTTATATTTTTTTATTTATAAAATCCCAATTCTATTCATGTTTCTTCGGACGAATACCAGTTTCTACTATGAAATGAATAATAACAATTCTATTTATCTATCAATTTCAACATATGTGATCTCCACTTTCAATATCTTTTTTCAATTATTCCTGAAAAGTGATCATTCAAACTTTCATTCGTAACTTGACAAATAATTAATTACTCAACTATCTAATCATCATCAGTGAATAGTAACGAATATTCATAAATATCAACTACTCACTGAATAGAAAACTATTCACTGAATAGCTAGAAGGCTAATTTCTTAGAGTATATTCTATGTTCTGAGGTAAATTTCATAGAAAACTTCAAAAAGGATGAAAGTGTGGCGGCTTCTCATAAAGCTCCACATAGCAACAATAAACACAGCATTCGGTAGCCTAGACGTTAAGAGGTAGAATAACTCACCGAGATGCGACAAGGTGCCGGGTTCGAGTCCCGGCGGCTCCCGATAATAATATATTCCCCAAGCGTCTGTGACACGGCACACACAATTATACCAAAGTCACACTCATGAGTCCGGTGTGTGTGCCAGGCACGAAACGCATGAGTAGGCATATGTGCTATCCAACAAAAGTATGTTCGCTTTCTTGGGTTGGCAGATCGAATGTCCCTATTATCGGGAACAAAAAATAATTTCGGAAATTTGTACTTTGGTCGGGAGACACAAAAATAATATTAAAGTAAATATAATAATTTAACATAATTGTTATATTCCACTATAGATCGAAATGTCGAAATATCAATAGACAATGGTTTTCTCGTTACCTATGTTATAATTATCAACAGAATTTAATATTTATTTTTCAGCTTGCCACATCTATCAGAATCAATTATAACCATATATAAGGGGTACATTTGTATTTATCTATGAATATAACCACGCTTAAAATGAAACCACGGAATGCAGATTACAGAAACCACAAAATACAAATATACCCCTAGCTACACTAGCGCCATCTATTTATCCTGTCCGCTGGACACTTTTTCAATGCGAACTGTGGACCATAGATTACAATAAAATTAAGCTGGAAATGAAGAAACGAAATACAGATAATTTTGTGGGATTGGAATTTTTTATTTCGAGCACAGTTTGGAAACTATCTGTTTGAAAATTATTATTATTATTATATATATATTATTATTGAAATTTAATATGAGGCGCACGCGCACTTCTATATTCTACCTAATAGACTAAGGGCCAGTTGCACCATTTGCCTAAACATTAATCAAAAATTTAAACGTTGATTACTCTATGATTTCTCAAGAGAAATCAGAAATTAATCAATGTTTAAATTTTAATCAATGTTTAGGCAAATGGTGCAACTGGCCCCTAATATTAGGTATATGGCTCGACCTGTACATAGTTAAGAAGAAGAAAAATATTCTATGTTCGTCAACCATGCCGGGTTGACAAATTGTAAGTAACCTCAGTTTAGCGAACATTCTTTCAAGAGTAACTTTATAAACAGTTGTTGAAGTGATATTTCTAGTGGAAAGTTTCATGTTTGAATAGAAAATTGTTTGAATATGGAGGTAATTTTTTTAATACTAGCTTAGGGTTGTTTTAATTTATTCGAATATTTTCAAATATCAGTTATATTTCATGTAGTTAGTTTTTTTTTATTGGTTTATGGATTTTCAACCATCATAACAAAAAATTTATTACAATTCATGAAATTTCGACTTTTTAGTTTGTTTTCATGTTTTCTGGAAGTCATAGACTACTCCATTCAATGAGAAATTGCAGTTTTCCTTAGTTGAAGTTTTTCCTCGAAATCTCCTTAAGTATAGAATTTGCTTGAGACCCCTCTCTTTCTATATCTACGTAAAATTGACTGAATGAACAAAAAAATATGCGGCGCACGCGCACTTCTATATTTTACCCAATAGACAAAGGGCCAGTTGCACCATTTGCCTAAACATTAATTAAAAATTTAAACGTTGATTACTCTATGATTTCTCGAAAGAAATCAGAAATTAATCAATGTTTAAATTTTAATCAATTGCAAATGGTGCAACTTGCCCCTACTATTAGGTATATGGCTCGATCTGTACATAGTTAAGAAGAAGAAAAATATTCTATGTTCGTCAACCATGCCGGGTTGACAAATTGTAAGTAACCTCAGTTTAGCGAACATTCTTCAAAGAGTTACTTTATAAACAGTTGTTGAAGTGATATTTCTAGTGGAAAGTTTCATGTTTAAATAGTTAATTGCTTGAATATGGAGGTAATTTTTTTAATACTAGCTTAGGGATATTTTCATTTATTCGAATATTTTCAAATATCAGTTATATTTTATGTAGTTGGTTTTTTTTTATTGGTTCATGAATTTTCAACTTTCAAAACGAAAAATTTATTACAATTCAAGAAATTTCGACTTTTTAGTTTCTTTTCATGTTTTCTGGAAGTCATAGACTACTCCATTCAATGGGAAATTGCAGTTTTCCTTAGTTGAAGTTTTTCCTCGAAAACTCTTCAAGTATAGAGTTTGCTTGAGACCCCTCTCTTTTTGTATCTACGTAAATTTGACTGAATGAATAAAAAAATAAAGATTTTTCCGAAAAACTTTTCATTAGATATCTATAGGAATCTCTTCAACTTATGAACTGTTCAGCTTATACTCAAGTATTGCCATATTGCTGAAATTATCATCAACCAAGCTATCTGATAATGCAATAATATACTGGGTGTGCCGTTTGAAATAAGAAGGTAGTAATCTGAAATTGATTGAATTTTCAGCACAAAATTATTATTAGTTTTCCATAAACAATAAGCCATCGCGGTGAATCACTCTGTACATCATTATCATTCAGCCTTCTGCTTCCACTGAGGGATATAAATTTCGCCTTACTGGTTTATGACTGTTTTGCAATTATCTCTGGCCAAGCGTTTTTATAGACTATTTCAAGGGACTTTGGATATACTATATACAGAAATATTATAATTTCCAAAATGATTTATACTATTATATTGTTATTTTTTTTTCAGAATCTACATTTCTTGGAGTTAACTCAGTTAGAAGAAGAAGAGGTATTATTAATAATATATTATTTACCAATTCTAGTGAATACAAATTACCCTGTAGAGTTAAACAAAAAATTTCTGCAAGTAAGTATAGAGATCTTAAAAGAATTATTCATGGTCAATATGAATATGTAATATAATAATGAATCAACTAATATCAACTTTTTCAGAAATTGAGTGTAGAAAATCTGTAATCAATTACAATGGATTATCAATTACAAAACCTTTTATCCAGAATGAGATGACAGGAAAACATTCGAAACCTTCAACTCCCCCTAGTTCAGCTGTAAAAACAGTTGAAATTAATGCAAGAGATATAACAGAGATAATCAAAAATGATACAATTTCCAATAGGACAATTGAAAAAATTGAAAGTAGCATCTCGAATAAAAATGAATCTAAAATTGAGGACCCCACAGTAAATGTATAGAAAAAATCATGGGCTAGTCTATTTGATAAAGATGTTAAAACAATATCGAATGAGAAAATAGACAATAAAATTAATGATTCACATGTAACATCTTTAAAACATACAAAAGTAGTCAAAAAAATAGATTCAGCCACTCATATGTTAGGAGGTGAGTTCAAAACCATATCTTTTTTTATATATTTATCTTACTTTCAACTAACGATTTGCTTACATCTACTGTAGATAATTATTTTACTTAGTTGAACCCATTTTACTCGATGAAAAGTGGAATGCTTTGGTTTTCACCTACAGATATCAGTGAAAATTCAAGTTTCTATCATGGTTAGTAACATTTTTAAATTTTCAGAATTTCTCAAGAACTATTAAATTGCTGGGACGCAAACCAGTTTTAAACCCAGGCGTTTACGAAACAAAAGTAATTTTTGTTATATAAACTCAATATTACAAGCCTTACTTGCTTGCCCACCACTTTGTAATCTCCTCAAACGGCTATCAGAGAACTTCACTCACAATAATGCACTGAAATCAATAACAATGAGTGAAAATATGTAAGTATAAATTAATATAATTTGCAACTTTGATTGAATAACAATTTTATATATGTTTTTTCATTATTCAACTAATCCAGGTGTAAATTCATGAATAACTTCGATAATCTGCCCAATGTAAGACGCAAGTCACGTTCAAAAAAGAAGAACAAGAAGCAAACTTTCGTCAATATAGACAATGGCAATTCGTTTGAGGCCTCATCGTTTTATACGATGGTAAACGGAACACGTAGCGATTCTTTCCTTGTTGAAGGCCGACAAGAAGACGCCGAAGAATTCTTGGGCCTTCTGTTGAATGGACTCAATGATGAAATGATGGGAATAATGAAATTGATTAGCCATGACGAAAATATTCAACAGCTAAAAAAGAAGTGAAAATAGATGTGGATGATTGGAAAGTTATTGGTCCTAGGAACGAAGGGAATGTGACAAGAGAAATACAAATGGACAAGACACCGATTAGTGATATATTCGGAGGACTTCTCTGTTCAAGAATCCATAAAACCGGAGACGAAACTTCAGAAAATATTGAACCATTCCTAACATTGCCATTAAATATTAAGAAAGCAAATAACATAGCTGAAGCATTAGAAGGCCTTACAACCAAGAACAAACTACAGGGTCTGACATCATCGAAAACGAAAGAAACGGTTGAAGCATGGCAGCAAGTGATGATAGAGAAGTTGCCTGTAGTTTTAGTATTACATTTGAAATGCTTCGAATACAGAATGAATGGCTGCACTAAAATAATGAAGACTATAGAATTTCCCATCAATCTGCAGATTGATTCTAAAATATTATCTGGAAGGACGAATACTTCAGCGGAGAGACAATATAAATTAATATCTGTAGTATACCATGTAGGAAAGGAGGCCAGCTATGGGCATTATATAGCAGATACTTTCCATTCGGGGTATAATACATAGTTGAGGTTTGATGACTCTAAAATAAACAGAGTTACGGAAGAAGATGTTCTTAAACGTCAAGGAGATAGAGTTCCTTATTTATTATTTTATCGAAGGAGTGATACGGTGTGAAGTGTAAAGATTCATTGATAAAGTTGTTAATTTGTACAGATTAGATTTAAGGATGCTGAACATTGTAATATTTTTGTGTTGTTTCATGAGTAATGCCATGAATTGTATTTCGGGAGAATATGATAAATTGACTATACAATGTTATATATATATATATATATATATATATATATATATATGTATGGTGTAGGAATACGAGATCCGTATACAGCCAAGTTATCAACGCTACGAGATCATGAGATCCGATGGCCGGATCTCGTAACGTATTTCGTTCATTTTCGGTATCCTGAGGTAGTATATATCATTCTGGCGAAGTTTGAGATGGAGCTCATAGCGGTCACTAATTACATGCAAATTGTACAAATGAAGTTCGGGAAAATTGGCGCTGGCATCGAAAATGTATATCGTCCTAGAGGTGTCGTGCGTACTTTGGGAGATCCTTGAATTGCAACACTGTGTGGATCTCGGAAAGTCGAAACTCTTTATCAATTTGATGAATTAAATACATACCTATTATTCATGTCATGACTCGTGGTGATTTATCTAAGTGGAATGACGAGAAGGGTTTGGGAATGCATTTATTTCGCTTTCTGATACTCGAATTCCTGACAACGCTTGAAAGTCTAGCTAGGGCAGTTTGAACTGTTATTTCGATAAGTGTATAGGATGGTCTTTGTTGGAAATTTTCAACTTTTTAATGTAGGTGTTCGAATATACATAAGTAAAATTGAACGAAATGAATAAGAGCGAGTTTTATCTAATGAATAAATGATATTCATCGAAGTATTTCATATTTATGAGGAAGAAATTATCTCTTCTTCAATACTATAAATGAAATCATTCGAGACGTACGTTTCCTTTCCTAATTTAATGTACTCGAGACAGAAAAATATTGAGTACTCGTACCTTTGCATAATGTTGTTCTAGGCTTTGATCATAAAATATTTATTGATAGAGCTCAAATTCAAGAGCCAATATGTTGAATTGATTTTATAAACCATAAATCAATTCATGGAAATTTTTGGAGTATCTTCTTGAAAATCGGTCAATAGATATTTCTTTGGAATTTTGTTATTGTCAATTTATAATTCTAAGAACGGATATCATTATGTCGGATCGCAGATCAATTAGTTTTAGGCTAAAAGTGACGTCGCTGAATAATTAAAAAAAAAAATTGTTGGAGGAAAAGTTTCGTTACATTTTCCCAAGAAAAATTTTCTATGAAAATTGATATGTTACACCAGCCTACTGAATCGGATTTTGTATCCAACAATAAACAGAAGTACCTACTGAAGATTAATGCAAAATATCTTATCTGGGACACGTACCAAATGATTTCGAATTATACTAGGCGGATTGTAGGTATCATTGACAAGCTTCAATATTTTCTACAATTTCTCGTATATACCGAATATTTATCTATGGCTTTTTTTGGAAAAACTTAGATATTGTTGAATGTAATTTCCTTTGCTCTGTTGTATTTGTTAATCAGTAATATGTAAGAGAAGAAGATTTCTTCTTATAGGGTATTCCCCGAAAACTCTCGTTTTCTTTTGAAAAATGAATTTTTTGCTAGAAGACTAATGATAATATAACTTAATTCATTGCAAACAAAGGTGCTAACTCTTTTTACTAAATGAAAACATTTCTAACAAGTAACTATGAATTTGAGGTCAATACTCCTATCTAAAACATCATTTTTAATTAGAACATCTTCTTCGAATTGCTTGAATTCCAATTTCAGAAAGAATCAAATCTTAAAATTTTTGTTGATTATTCTCTCGAAAATGGATAAGTTCAGAGCCTTCGACGATGAGTACCGTTTTTCAAATTGTGATATAAAAGAGGCGAAGCTATTTTGTTACCATAATACAAGAGCGCTCACATAATTTTGCGATTTAATAACTGTTGGTTATTTAAAAGGTAGCACCTGCTTGTTATTTTTTCAGTGGGAACAAACATGAGGAAGGTATCCAATTATTTATAACAAATTATTTATTAAATGAACAATTTGAGTTTCAATGCGAATATTATTCTTTAACATGAAATAGCAGGATAAACTATGAAAATTGGTTAGTACATATGAATAATAAGTCGAATAAAATTATTGTATATCAAAAAAGACTACACCTACAACTCAATTTCGAAAATTTTAAATTAAAACCGATTTTTGCACCAAACGTCTCAAATTGAATCTGCTGATTGAAGAGATTTATATTGGAATCTACTAAGAATGATGTAATAAGAAATATGCTTTTGCTTGTGTGTTTCTCACACCATTCCACTCTAAATCCCGTAGCTCTAAGCTGACATTAAATTCCACCTCAGATTCCACTAGTTAATATGCGAGTTTAACAAAAAGGTTTTTTATGATTCCAGGTTATTTTCCATCAAATTGCACCGCACATTTGTGTTTTCTAGAATAGAACCTTCACAAAAAAGATTTTACACGAGAAATAAACCACAAAATTTCATTCAATATCAAGGAAATTTGATGTGGAAAGTTGACATAATATATAATAGGAATTCCTTCGGAATTCGAAAAATTCTTAAACGATTTTCATAAGTTTCATAAATGGGACACTCTAAATATGTAGAGTTCCATTTAAAAAACAAGAAACTGCGTTGAAAAGTTTTTCAACCTCAGAATTGTCGAAAAGTGTACCGTTATCGATTTTTCAAAAATGTCATCTGTTTTAAAGATTGAGTAATTTGTCTTTATTATTTGATGGGACGCCCTATATATAAATATTTCTCGATGATTAAAAAGTAAAATAACTTATTTCCGCTTTATATAATATAAAGCGGAATTTCCGACAAGTAAAGACTGAAACAATCAAACACTAAATATTTCTCATTTATCTGCACATTTAATTCATTTTGTGTTCATCGTAGAATTGTAATCCAGTCATTAAAGTGTCCAATTTTCAAAATACCAACACTCCTCTATATCTGTGATTCGATATTTGATTTCTAATTAAGTGGGAACACCCTATATATAACTCAATTACAATAATACGAAGAATACAAAATGAATTGATCTCGAAATTGATGAAAAATATGTATATATGAGGTGTGCCATCAAAACGGTGTCCTATGTTTGAAACGGATAACAGAAATTTTTTTTTGATTGGATAGATTTAAATATGTTTCATTTCTTTCGGGATCTAACTGATGAATTAGATCTCGAAATAAGTGAAACATTTTTACACAAAATGTTGTGTCCATTGTATAATTTCAATCGAATATTATGTAGGGTGTCCCATTTAAATGAGACCAATTCCCGTCTATATTTCTAAAACGATTATTAATTCCTATGCTGTGTTATTCTTAAAATATTGACCATTAAAATTACTGGAATAACGGGAAATAAATTGAATCTCAAGATAAATGAAAAATATTTATATACGGGGTGTCCCATCAAAACAACGAAGTCAAAAATACAATATCTTTGAAACAGATAACATTTTTTAAAAAGCGATAACGGGATGCTTTTCGGCAAATCTGCGGACAAAAAACTGCGTCGAAAAATATATGGTGTACCATTTGAGAAACATCAATTTTACTCTTTATTTTTTTAACGGTAGGTAATGATTTCTATGATGTGTTATCAGTATCATATGAAACATAAAAATTACTGAAGACAGTATTTTAGAATGTATTGAATATCTTGAATATAAGATATATATATTGAAATATTTGAAACAGTAATTTTTCATGAATGTCTTGTAACTTGAGAACTGAGCAAGATATCTATGATCAGCTTTCTGATCTTGGTTTATTTCGAAAGAAGAGCTCAGGAGTCCTTGAAGATTTTTTCATCTAGTCTTATGAGTCTCGAGATACGTTCAGTGAGCATCGAATTTAGCTCATCCTGTACATACAGAGTGTCCGGAAACTATTACGCCGAATTGAAAAAGAACAAACTTCTTTGAACAATTTCGGAAAATGTGGAATTAACGAATAAAAATTACATTCAATTTTTTATAATCTCTGCAACGAATGATTTTTGGGAAAAAAATGAAGTCTTATTGATTTTTCAAGAGAAATGTTCTGTTTTGGCATCATAGTTTCGGGACACATTGTATATTAAAACCATCGTTGGTTTGGGTGATTAAATTTGTTCCACTCGAAATGAAAAATTTTCCTTGATAAAAATATTTTTTCACATTATCTTAGAAATATGTTAGTTTCACATATACCAGAAAGGGTTATTAACAATAAGTTTGAATTACGTCTTGAACATTTATTAGAATTCGAAGGTTATGTATTAGTAATAGAATATCAAACCATAATAATCATCCTGTGGCTTGAAAGTTATTGCTTTTCAATATTTTCGTATTTGCCGGAGAATATCCTGCATCTTCGGAACAAAAAATATACAAAACGTTTGATGGTTCGTTCGGAAGTAATATTAATTGTATTGGTTCCTAAGAGCTATTCTGTTATTTCAATCGATACTGAAAAATTGATGAACACTCTGTATATGACCGTTTTAGAAAAAGAAACAAACGTTAGAGTTATGCATAATATCGACGTTCCTTCATTCTACCACGACGGCCCGTCATCTGGTGTCATCTGGAAGAGGAGACCGATATGCAGGGGGCACTTCAAGCGTTGACAGGTATAATTTGCCCAGACGAAGGTAATTTTTAACGCATTCATATCAGTTTTCTAAACCAACACTGTATCGATATAAGTCTGTAAAATTTTTGTGTTCAACGCTGTCTTGACACATAATTTGAACTAAAAAGCAAATAGCGATGTTTAATCGAATTACCGTAAATGTACTTTATGTTTTACGACCTCCTCATTTTTGAGCTATTGGACCACATAATTTGATCCATTCGCGTTACGTAGTAGAATTCACTACACAACTCAAACTTCATTAAGTTACATATTTTTCGGAAAAGAATTCACTCTAAAGAACTTAAACTCTACCAATAGCCGTAACTGCTTTTTTATAAAGGGTGTTTCATTGGGCAACAGAAATATTTCACAGGTGCATAGGTGACAAACAACCAATGTAGAAATGAATTACAAAGTAATCTTGAAATAATTAAGAATTCAATATTTTTCATGATTTATTGTTAGAAGTCATTTCAAACCACTTTCAGGTATCGAAGTTTAAAAACTTCACTTTTACGTTGAAAATTTGTGCAGTAAAACTGTCTGCGCTAAAATTTGAAGTACACCTCCCAGTTCAGTTTTTAGTTCAGATTATCAAAATTCCGATCTACAGGGTGTTGTTACGAGGATTCAAACGATTCATAATTTTTTGTTAACCCAGACATGGATTTTCGAGGCGGTTATTGCATGATACGTTTGGGCTCTCAATCAGGAATATATTTGCCAAATATGAAGAAAATATACCGGGTGGTTCGTTCGATATGGCTTCAGAAAGAAACGGGTGAAATTCATAAAACACCCTGTATCTCGACTATGAAGACAGTAAGACCCAATAAATGGGGTATCCCCAGAACCGCCTTGGTGCCACCTATGCACCAGGAAGTATTTCCGTTTTCGAATGAAACACCCTGTATAATGTGGAAGTCTTTTTGAATAACTCATTTGGATCAAACACATTGAATACCAGCTGAATATTTTTCTAAAAAGGCGTTGTTTGCAAACCAACTTGTTTGACGTCAAGTAGTCATCAATGTAATAAACATATTCTTATGATTTCGAGGGAAATGATATCAACAACAGTACAATGTTGTGTTATATTTTGTTCATTATAGGCAGTCGTAGATTAATCGTCGTACTATATAAATGTTTGATAATGCATCATTATTGATATATTCGTGTGCTTACATAACTCGTGCTACGCACTCGTTTTCAACATACACACTCATATAATAATAATAATTTTATCCCACTTGTATAGAAAATAACTATCATCCACGACTGCTTGATTTTGAAGCTCTAATGCCAATAATTGTGGTTCATTTGCGTTGCGTAAGAATACTAATCAGGCAATTCATCACGAAATGAACGAATTCAGAAACAGACTCATGAATAACCAGCACTGCTTCTTATATACAGAGTGTAATTGAATGTCAATATCCATGGAGGTGATTTTGGTGCCCATTTTAAGAAAAAAACTTCATATGAACATATGTCCTGACCTTTTCAGGGTGGTAAAGTTTTCGAAAATAATTAATTCATTTTTAATATCTCCAATAACACTTCCGATATTTCAATGAAAGTTGTCATTCATGTACTATGAATCAAGAGGCATTCTTTAATCTATCACCTTTTTTTTTATTTCCACCAGTGGGTAAATAGGCCGGAAATAGGCAGGTCAAATGACTTGCCTATTTCGGTAGACATTGATAGTATACCACATATTTTTCCTCAAATAAAAATTATTCTCGAAATTCCCAATCATTTTTCACCAAAGTTGATAATCTAACTTTTTTCAATTCGATGCACGGTTTTCGTTAAAAAACTAAAAACTGTTTCTCTGCATGATCATAACAATATCGTTCATTTGAAAATATCATCATACAGAGACATAAGTAGATTTTATTATTTCAGACGAAACCCGTGCGTCATCCAAAAAAAATTCAAAATATCAAATTTGAAATATCCGAAGTGGTATTGTACATATTAAAAATAAATGATTTATTTTTGAAAAATTCATCAAATACCAAGGCAATTTATTTTAATCAATATATTGTGGTAAGTGATAATTTAACGGCATTTCATTTTTTCGAAAAAACGCATTGCTGAATAATATTTCAACAAAAAACATGAGTGCTGGTGGCAACAAAAATCTGAGTTCAAGACAAGGATCTTTCACGAATGCTTCTCGTTAGAAACACATTATTTTGGTTTGTGTTTTTCATAATTTTTCACAGGAAAAATGAGATTCCGAAATAGTAATCGACAGGACTATTTCATGAAACCATAAATTCTTTTTATCAAAGGTATTTTGATTTTGGTGACAAGAGCTGTCGAGTTTAACAACGGGTAAACTCGAAAAAACTGATGAAAGATGATATCATACAGTGTAATTTCACAATATTCAATCAAAACAATGTACAGCAATGTACAGTCTTAGATAAAACGATGTAAGTACTATATGTATCTGTGTGAATATTAAAATATTCGTGTGTACTTACACAATAAAGTATATAGATATTAACGATGCATTGATCCCATGTTTATATATATAGGAAAATAGAATTATTTGTTCGAAGTGTTTTATCTTTTAATAAGTAACTCATGTTATTTCGATGAAATGTGTTACCTGATGAGCAAGTGGTGCACATCTTTCTTGAGATTTGATACCTGCATTCTATTTTCTATATCGATGAAAGCAATATCACCTGCTTATACATATATAAAACTTTGGAGTTAAATTTTTATAATCTCTAATCATCTATAGTATTTAGTCGAAGTATTAGGCAGAGATCCAAATATAAGCAGAAACGAGTCATATTAAAATGATGTATTATATTATAGTATGATTCAAATGAATCGAAATATTTGCTCATATAACCTCCACTTTCAGGACATTAGCACACAATATCAATATATATTATAGTTCGAAAACAATATCAATTTTAATATGTAGACAATAGGACATAAAACGTTCAACTTGGTGTTCATTGTCTTGGAACTTTATATTTTATAACAACAATGTCCTAGAAGTAGAGGTATATTTTGATTGGTTCTTCATGATACAGTTGGGGTAGAAAATATATCAAAACCAATTGAACCTGCTTTTGACAGCGAAACAATTTCCCTCGTCAATTTTTATACATGTTAAGAAAATAATACTGATAAATCCTTAATTTTATCAGAAAAAAAATTTACCTATATAATGTATGAGAATCAGACATAAAAAACATAAAGTGTTTCTCATTCTCGTTAATTTTTCTTGTATTTCATTTCTTTCTCGGACTCTATATTCTATTTTTTTTTGTGCATTGCCTGAAATTTAGTCAATAGCATATAACACGTATTTCCACAAAACGTTTTCAATTATCACATAAATAAGAAAACAAACAGAAATTATTGTTATTGTTTCACAGGATCAATAAAGTATGTTATGTTATGTTATGTTATTAAAATGAAATTAATCTTCTGAGGAATATTTCTGAATTATCGAAAAAATATGTTGATTAAAAACTCCTCTCTGAATATAATATTCTTGAGAGAATATGCATGAGTATTACTCAAGTAGAAATATAAGGACAATTTGAATTGTATCCTGGGTTGAGTGAATCCCATGCGGATAATTGGAATACTTGGTAACATTGACCAGCCGACCAAGATGCGAATCGCTAGTTAGAATAACGTGTTAAAATGAGAGAAAGTTTGGGATGCACAAATTTTTTGTTTTCTTTGTTTCATTTCGTTAAATCTGAGTGAATTCTGAATTTCTTGATCGGTCAATTTGAGTAATCGAGTGATTTCTAACATAAGGTTGTGTCAAGTAACCGTGCAAGTAACGGTGACTGTGTTAGCTTTTCATTATTATTGTGCTCTTTCAAAAACCATTCACGAAAAACTCATTTGGTTAACCGGTAACGAAATTCAAAACAAACTTTTCTGTTGATACTGCCTGCTACATTTCAATCAAAAAGCCCTTTCGTTTCGACTGGATACGATAACTTGAAATTCCTTGTTTTACGAGTAAACATGAAATTTCCAAAAAACATATTCATCCGGCTATAAAATCTGAATTGTTCGTGAAACAAAATATTGTAAATACCTACTATGTACAGTGCTCAAGCAAATTCATAACAGTGTTAATAATGAGGTTAGGGAAAATCGTAAAATGATAAAGTATCTAGTGAACATGATCATTTTCCTATCGACACAAGAGCATTTAGGGGAATCAATGAAAGTGTTAATACTGACATTCGAGGAAATTTGGAGAAGCTTGTTGAAGTCGCCATGATGTCAGACGAAGTTATTAGAATATATTTCCGTTCCGTCTGTATTTTGCAAATTATATCGAAAACCTTTCAGAATGATTAAATTGATTCGGTGACCAAAATTTTGAGGCAAATAACATTTATAACGAAATGGACAGTGTTTTTACTAGGAACAATGTATTCATTATTCATTAATAACTGATACTGTTGTAGATTATTATCTGTTTAATTTCCAGAAAATGAATGTTTTGTTACTGAAATATATGTTTTTAGTTATGTTCAATATACGGCCTAATAAAAAGCGTCACTTCCACTTCTGATAATAACATTTTTAAATCTGATTGATAAGTGAGAGGAACTATTCGATCTATAATGTTCCTTAAAACTCAAAATGTTGAATTTTCACCTAAATTCAATACTGAAATTCGATTCAAACCAAAATTATTGAATTAATCAAACTACAATCCAGTTATTGGCTAAACCCTACATATAAGTGTTGGCAAGAAATCGTGGAGGAAAAACTACTTTTATCAATTATTCTTCAAATTAATTGAAATGAGTATGACTACTTCAAACCTTATTCTAGCAAGGCACCCGAAATTTTGCAAACAAGCTTGAAATGCTTATTTCATATATATGCGTAAAAATGCAACCCGTTCGAAAGATCAATTACCGAAATTCTCATTATGGCATCTTCCATATTTTTCTTGAATTATCCTTGGTCTATATTTGATTATACTGATGATATGATCAGCTTTATATTTCGCAGTTCCGGGCTGTGTTTTAGTTAAAGCCTCTGAAAACTCGATCCTATCGGTTCTGTGGTATCAGAGATATTTGATAGTCGCCTTTCGATATCCTTTTCAATTGCTCTATGGTTCTGGTTCACTGAGGAACATGAAATTTCACGGAAGGCTTCAAATTGTCGTATTTCAAGGGAGTGCGTAATTTCATTCAAGTCAAACTCATAGTTTTGAAATAAATAGAAACTCAACATTTCTAAAAGACATATTCACTAAAATCTTGGTCAGATTTTACCAGTTAACGAACTTCGCGATACGAAACCACCCAAGTACACTGTCCTTCATCTCGAATGTTTCGTGTATACAAACACGCAAACAGATTTACATTTGAAGACGAATTCATCAACAGGGAGTCGAAACTTAAATTTCGACCACTCAAAAATCGGTGAGATTATGACAGAGTTCAGCCCTAAAAATGATGAAATAGGAACACCTGCTACAATGATTGACTCTGGCGTTGGCATAAATACATATTCCAAGTACACGACATGTTCTGCATCTTGCGAGATCCGACGAATATGCGATTTTGACCCTTATCGATATACAAAGATTTTGATACTTATCTCACATCTAACGAGATCCGTCTTAGTGGCAACGTTGAACGGATCTCATTGCCACGCGGTATACAATGTATATAGGGTATATAGGAAAGGATCTCGGATTGTTGGTTTATAAGACATGGACCTCGTAGCGTTGAAATTTTACAGGGATCTCGTAATCACATTTTCGAAGTATATATATATATATATATATATATATATATATATATATATAATATATATATATATATATATATATATATATATATATATATATATATATATATATATATATATATATATATATATATATTTATCCAACGGACGTATTCAGTCCCGTTAAACTTGGCAGGCTACCTCAGACCCATGTGATCCGAGTGGTTTCTTGGAGTGTATATATGAAAAATCAGCTGTTTGAAAATATAACTCCTTAGGCATCCAAAGAGGGGAAAATTTTTTCTTCATTCAAGAATGTTATATATTTGGTTCTCTTTTTCAGACCCGTCACGTTCCGCCGACTTTTCATTCCCACATATACTCGACTGACATGTACGGCCGCCCTTGTCGATCCCAGCGGTGTTGTCAGATCGCAGGGTCTTATCGCGTCTATTCGATATACGATATTGTTATAATTGTATAAGTGGCGTTGAGAATTGAATAAGTGAAGATAATATTGCATTTCTCGCATGGTTCAGCTATTTCATGAAATATGTTTATCGAATCTCAACTGGTACTTTGAATGAATGAAAATTTGCTAGAAGGTCCGTAATTTTCTAATATCAAGAAATGATCTCAAACGATTGTAATTGAATCCTTTATGAAAAATCTGAGGTAAAACCGATTCTGTTTTTACATGCGATAACTTGCGAAAGAACAAGCTACAGTCTCATAACTTCTTGAGTAGCTTGATAATACGAAATCTTTGCGCTGAAATTTTATTTCCTCATCAGTGTTAGAATACTACCAATTCAATGAATTGAAATTTCGAAATCACTTGAACTACAATGGATCAATTGAATGGGCAGAATGAATAGGAATCAATCCGCTAGTGATTCAAGAATAAATATCGGATAAAATTTGAAATATCAGAAAATATCTGTCAGATGTCGATGGAATTTTAGGTTTTATGTGTAAGGGTGATAAGTCAGATGACTTGTCTCGAATTTCAGTTTTGTAATCATTATGTCATTATGCATCAAATCTAATCGATTGAACTCCGAATCAAACATAAATTGTTTTCTGTGAATAATAATAAATTCAGAAAATATTGTTATCGTACAATATATCCGCCGCATCACAATTATATTATGTTTGTATCTGGAGTTAGTTGATGAAATATGTTATCTCAAATTTCGGTTATGTAGGTTTTTCACGTGAATCAATGAGTTTTTGTGTTTGAAGAGACCACAGCGAAACTTTCGTGAGATGTTGTATTTGATCGACCAGTTTTTGACTAAGTACATAAAAAGCAGGACGAACAATCAAATGATGTGGAATTTATAGCGAGAAAACATCGAGAAAAAATAAATGGCAAAAGAGATATTATGATTTTGTCAATTTCTTAATACATTTAATAGTAATAATTCTTAGTTACAACTAAATTCAATGAGATAAACATTCTTAGAATTTGTCTCAGAAACTGAAATCATCTGAAAAAATCAGAATGTGTGAAGGAAATAGATATTGTGAGCGGGTACTTGATTGAAAAACTCATTGAAAAATAATAATAATAAAAACTCAAAATATCACATGACTGCAAGTCTGCAAACAAGGTTTGAAAATAACAAAACAAAAATAAAATGAATACTTTTCAGTCTCAATGAAATATTTTCGATAACAATCTATTTTTGCTGGAATTCTATATATAACAGGATTTTAATTCTAACTCAGTCATAATTCTGGATAATGATACGTCTATGGATGCTACAATAACCCGAAAATTTCACGCTCTTTTGAATGTCGAATAAACAAGATCGAATTCGACATGCGAGAACGCCCCACTCTGTATATAATTGTTATGGTCCAATCAACGTCTCCAGTCCCTCAATGTAGTAGGCTGAAAATGAAAGGCAACTATTTCTATATTAGATATTTCATCCTTTCTGCATATGAACCTGAAACTAACACTTGGCAACTTATACAAGCCCAGTAAATACGGCCGTCGTCATGAGAAATACTCATTTGGAATTTTCTGTACGCAGCTCGAAAATCATATATTTCAGCTATTTACATTCTATGCAGGTGATGTATGTAAGGAAGGAAAACGTTTTCATGATTCGATTCTTGTATGAAAATTAGGAGGAGTATCTACGGTATATGGAAATAAAGTGATTAAAATATCTATTTCACAACAACGAACAATATCTACGCTTTGTTCCATCAAAATCGTAAGAGAATGAAAAATTGTATCGTCATCCGAAAAAATTCTTTCACGCAGACGGCATCGGAGGTTAGACCTCCTTCAAGCGTTAAGTCGCTTGAACAACAACAATTGTTGAGGGCATTCAGAGATCAGCGACAAACATCCAGATGAAAATTTTAATCGTATTTTTGACTCGAAGTGGAATTTTTTTCGTATCAATAAAAATTTGGAAGTACCAGTTTAACCTCCGTTGCCGATTGCGTGAAAGACTTCTTTCGAATGACGAAACAATTTTTCATTCTCTTACGATTTTGTTCGAACAAAGCGTAGATGTTTTTCGTTGTTGTGAAATAGAAAGACGATCACTTTCTTTCCAAATTTAGTATATACAGAATGGAAATGCTATCCTAACCTCTTTCTTCAATAATTGTTTTCCTGAACAATATATTTGAAGAACAACTTTGTTATGGTTTTTTTATGGCAAAATATTTCTTGCAGAATTTCTATATTGTGAATACTTTTCTATTGTCACTAGATCTCTTCAGTTCTCATTTCATATCAATGAGTTAGTGCACCAAAGAATGAAATATTCTAAGATTTTGTGTGTATGTATTGAAAATGGTCAGATACACTTGTAAGCTTCGATTTATTTCAAAAAAAGTTTCTACTCTGCTCTTTCGATATTCTTTTCCAAAGTCTATTTATATATCTAAAATATCATTCTCACAAAAATAATTTCGAACATTATGCAGAGTAATATTATTCGATGTTTATTCAGAGCAGTTATAAATATCAAAAACCATAAACTCGCCAACACACTATTTGGGCTGTCTGGAATGTATCTGGAAATGAGGCTGATTTCGAAAAAAAATTGAAATACTCCTTCTAATTTTCATACAAGAATCAAATCATGAAGTCGTTTTCCTTCCTTACTTATATCACCTGCACATAAAGTAAATAGCTGAAATATATGATTTACGAGTTAACTTAAGTTATTGCGTAGGCAATAACTCAAGTTCTATACAGGGTGATTCCAAATTAGACTTGAACCTTGGAGAATAAGTTGGTATGACTCATTTGCGGTCGTTTGAGTCATATTTATTGATAACCCTTAATCCATAGTTTCCGTGTAATTTGAGTTCTTTTGATTCTTAAAAGATTTTCTACCTTAGTTCATTTTTCGTCTTCATTTTCCACGTTGATCCCAATTCGATAATTATTTCGCTTTGAAGTTATCTGAACAGTATATGTTTGGCATGCAACTTTTGATTTGCGAGAAATATTTTCGAATCTGGCCAATTTACTTTTTTTTTTCTCAAGAGAAGTTTCCGCATTCACTTGTTTCGTGCAATCATAGGCAGAAAAATTATGAAGAATTTTTGGAAACAGATATGAAACCTCTTTTCTCGAAGTTTCGTTGATTGATAGGCGTGAAATAATTTTTCAATAGAATGAGTGTTTCGCAAACTCTAGGCTCAACGTTCGTATATTTTTGAACGAATTGCTTCCTTATCGAAGGATACATATGACGGAACCTGTTTCGTGCCCAGTGAGATGTACAGCTCCAACAACTTCGGATTTTTAAGTTTGGGACAGATTCAAATGAATGGTATATGAAAAAACCTCTTACGTTCACGTATAATTTGGAATCATAGTTTATACGTTTCATTTAAGTTATTAAGAAAATTTGTACCACTTATAAAAATTTTCATGTATCTCTGTTCCATTAAGCAGAATTCCACGTTCTCTAAAGGAAAGCATTTATTACAACGACTCCCATGGAAGAATACTATTAGTTTCAATAAGTTCTTCAAGTATGGGTGCTAGGTTCATAATTGAAAGGATCACTATTCAATTCTCATGACGTCTATTCAATGTACCGGGTTTGTATAACCTTCAAATCGTATGGTTTTTAGATGTTTATATCAGAAAAATGGAATATCCGATTTACAAGCTCTATATGAACAAATAAAAAATGATTTCTATCGACGTCGGTCCTATATACCGGGTTTGTATAAGCAGTGCGGAGTGTGAGGTTTAAGTTTATATACAATCTACAGCGTTGTCATATTTAGGGTCTGGAAAAGTAGATCGAATATATCAATTATATACAGCGTGCTGGTCTCGATACAAGCGCCCTCGCACTGGCCGAACCCTGAAGTTTTCTGTATATATTATGATGTTTCACCGATTTTTCACACCCGGCTGAAAATTTACCCCTGTCATCCCCGAACGTCCCTGATCAAGAATATATGGTTAAACGTTACCAGACCCGGCGCCGGGTCTGACAACGTCAGTTTTGGACTGAAAAGTCGGTAGAGTATATCGATTCGGGTCTGTATAAGCGGTCAAACAAATCTATATATATATATATATATATATATATATTTATATATATATATATATGTATATAAAGAATGAATATTATATTTTAATAAACGAACTTTGTATAAATGTAAAATTTTGTTTGTTTTTTTGAAGAAATTTCCTTTCCTGAAACTTGAATTAAATTTTTGCAAGAACTACGATCTCAGAAAGGAAAAGAAGGTCGTCTTCGTGAAAATTCCAATAAACCATTAACAGTATTAGCTATTTCAGGACTTTGGACTCTTTATTCCTTTTTCTTTGCTCATGAAATCCGGTGAATTTCGCTCAATGTAATAAAAAAAAACTTGACCAAACTTTATAATTTTCCCCTGTGTTCAGCGGCGCTACGTTCTCCTACTTCTGTAACCTAGATAAATGAGGATATTTTGGAAGATATTTCAAACAGATAGTTTCTAAACTGTGCTCGAAATAAAAAATTCCAATCCCACAAAATTATCTGTATTTCGTTTCTTCATTTCCAGCTTAATTTTATTGTAATCTATGGTCCACAGTTCGCATTGAAAAAGTGTCCAGCGGACAGGATAAATAGATGGCGCTAGTGTAGCTAGGGGTATATTTGTATTTTGTGGTTTCTGTAATCTGCATTCCGTGGTTTCATTTTAAGCGTGGTTATATTCATAGATAAATACAAATGTACCCCTTATATATGGTTATAATTGATTCTGATAGATGTGGCAAGCTGAAAAATAAATATTGAATTCTGTTGATAATTATAACATAGGTAATGAGAAAACCATTTTCTGTTGATATTTCGACATTTCGATCTTCAGCGGAATATAACAATTATGTTAAATTATTATATTTACTTTAATATTATTTTTGTGTCTCCCGACCAAAGTACAAATTTCCGAAATTATTTTTTGTTCCCGATAATAGGGACATTCGATCTGCCAACCCAAGAAAGCGAACATACTTTTGTTGGATAGCACATATGCCTACTCATGCGTTTCGTCCCTGGCACACACACCGGACTCATCAGTGTGACTTTGGTATAATTGTGTGTGCCGTGTCACAGACGCTTGGGAAATTTATTATTATCGGGAGCCGCCGGGACTCGAACCCGGCACCTTGTCGCATCTCGGTGAGTGAGTCTACCTCTTAACGTCTAGGCTACCGAATGCTGTGTTTATTGTTGCTATGTGGAGCTTTATGAGAAGCCGCCACACTTTCATCCTTTTTGAAGTTTTCTATGAAATTTACCTTAGAACATAGAATATACTCTAAGAAATTAGCCTTCTAGCTATTCAGTGAATAGTTTTCTATTCAGTGAGTAGTTGATATTTATGAATATTCGTTACTATTCACTGATGATGATTAGATAGTTGAGTAATTAATTATTTGTGAAATTAAGAATGAAAGTTTGAATGATCATTTTTCAGGAATAATTGAAAAAAGATATTGAAATTGGAGATCACATATGTTGAAATTGATAGATACAATTGAATTGTAATTATTCATTTCATAGTAGAAATTACGTTCTCCTACTTCTGTAACCTAGATATATGAGGATATTTTGGAAGATCGTACCTCATGCACTCGAATCATGTAATTTTTTTTTGTTTCACAAAAATCACAAATATACCAGTCATGAACTCTGAATTAACCTATATCTATAATGACCCAAAACAAAACACTCATTAATTTCCGTTTTATAACCTATTATTCCTTTTCCTGGGTCAGAACAATTTTTTTGGAGAATTCTCGTCTCTGATTACTATGAAATTTCTTTTTTCTATTATTATTATTTGAACTGGGGTCGTTCTTTTTTCTATTGGTCCTCTAATTCACTTGAAAATCTAAACTCAGTTGAATAATTACTCAAAAAAAAAGTTCTGTCCAAGGTCAGATTGGATTTCTTTAAATTTTATTATCCTGGATATTAGACATGAGAACTCAGAATATATTGAATTTCTCTCTTTTTACAGTTGAAGTTCTGTGCTTATAATTTACATCTGGTGTACACTAGTAGTTTCGATTGTCTGGGATACCAACTATTCAATGGCATAGGCCTCGATTTGGTAACATTTTGGATGTTCCACCATTTACTAATGTCCATGCCTAAAACCTCTAGAATTTGCTTCTGAATAAGGATTGGTCAATTTTTCATCGTATTGCACAGGGACGAAAGCTTGACACGCGTGTCTAAGGAAACCACTTTGGTATAAGGGACTGTTCTTATTCCCTTTTTTTTGTTTGATCAACAATTATCCAAGTGGGCCATTCCACATTGTTGATTTTCTTGGACTCGGATGTCACGCAGGTAGCTATAATCTCCCACGTGGTAAGGTCAATTGCTGCTGTAACCACAAATGCACGACTGACTTCTAATGTTGATTTCATTTGTTTGTTATTTCCTTCAATGTTTCTCATTCTAACACTTCTCATCGTATTGCACAGGGAAGAAAGTTTTACACACGTGTTTAAGGAAACCACTTTGGTATAAGGGACTGTTCTTATTCCCTTCTTTTTGTTCAATCAACAATTATCCAAGTAAGCCATTCCACGTTGTTGATTTTCTTGGACTCGAATGACACGCAGGTAGCTATAATCTGTAACGTGGTAAGGTCAATTGCTGCTGTAACAACAAATGCACGACTGACTTCTGTTGTTGATTTCATATGTTTGTTATTTCCTTCAATGTTTCTCATTCTAACACTTCTCATCGTATTGCACAGGGACGAAAGCTTGACACACGTGTCTATGGAAACCACATTGGTGTAAGGGACTGTTCTTATTTCCTTCTTTTTGTTTAATGAACAATTATCCAAGTAAGCCGTTCCACCTTGTTGATTTTCTTGGACTCGGATGACACGCGGGTAGCTATAATCTCCCACGTGGTAAGGTCAATTGCTGATGTAACCACAATTGGACGGCTGACTTCTGTTGTTGATTTCATTTGTTTGTTATTTCCTTCAATGTTTCTCATTCTAACACTTCTCATCGTATTGCACAGGGACGAAAGCTTGACACACGTGTCTATGGAAACCACATTGGTATAAGGGACTGTTCTTATTCCCTTCTTTCTGTATGATGATCAATTATCCAAGTAAGTCATTCCACATTGTTGATTTTCTTGGACTCGGATGACACGCAGGTAGCTATAATCTGTAACGTGGTAAGGTCAATTGCTGCTGTAACCACAAATGCACGACTGACTTCTGTTGTTGATTTCATTTGTTTGTTATTTCCTTCAATGTTTCTCATTCTAACACTTTTCATCGTATTGCACAGGGACGAAAGCTTGAGACACGTGTCTAAGGAAACCACTTTGGTATAAGGGACTGTTCTTATTCCCTTCTTTTTGTTTAATGAACAATTATCCAAGTAAGCCGTTCCACATTGTTGATTTTCTTGGACTCAGATGTCACGCAGGTAGCTATAATCTCCCACGTGGTAAGGTCAATTGCTGCTGTAACCACAAATGCACGACTGACTTCTGTTGTTGATTTCATTCGTTTGTTATTTTCTTCAATGTTTCTCATTCTAACACTTTTCATCGTATTACACAGGGACGAAAGCTTGACACACGTGTCTATGGAAACCACATTGGTATAAGGGACTGTTCTTACTTCATTCTTTCTGTATAATGATCAATTATCCAAGTAAGCCATTCCACATTGTTGATTTTCTTGGACTCGGATGTCACGCAGGTAGCTATAATCTCCCACGTGGTAAGGTCAATTGCTGCTGTAATCACAAATGCATGACTGACTTCTGTTGTTGATTTGATTTGTTTGTTATTTCCTTCAATGTTTCTCATTCTAACACTTTTCATCGTATTGCACAGGGACGAAAGCTTGACACGCGTGTCTAAGGAAACCACTTTGGTATGAGGGTCTGTTCTTATTCCCTTCTTCTTGTTTAATGAACAATTATCCAAGTAAGCCATTCCACATTGTTGATTTTCTTGGACTCGGATGTCACGCAGGTAGCTATAATCTCCCACGTGGTAAGGTCAATTGCTGCTGTAACCACAAATGCACGACTGACTTCTGTTGTTGATTTAATTCGTTTGTTATTTTCTTCAATGTTTCTCATTCTAACACTTTTCATCGTATTGCACAGTGACGAAAGCTTGACACACGTGTCTAAGGAAACCACTTTGGTATGAGGGACTGCTCTTCTTCCCTTTTTTCTTTTTGATGAACAATTATCCAAGTAAGCCATTCCACATTGTTTATTTTCTTGGACTAGGATGTCACGCAGCTAGCTATAATCTCCCACGTGGTAAGGTCAATTGCTGCTGTAACCACAAATGCACGACTGACTTCTGTTGTTGATTTCATTTGTTTGTTATTTCCTTCTATGTTTCTCATTCTAACACTTTTCATCGTATTGCACAGGGACGAAAGCTTGACACACGTGTCTGAGAAAACCACTTTGGTATGAGGGACTGTTCTTATTCCCTTTTTTTTGTTTAATCAACAATTATCCAAGTAAGCCATTCCACATTGTTGATTTTCTTGGACTCGGATGTCACGCAGGTAGCTATAATCTCCCACGTGGTAAGGTCAATTGCTGCTGTAACCACCAATGCACGACTGACTTCTGTTGTTATTTCATTCGTTTGTTATTTTCTTCAATGTTTCTCATTCTAACACTTTTCATCGTATTGCACAGGGACGAAAGCTTGACACACGTGTCTATGGAAACCACATTGGTATAAGGGACTGTTCTTACTTCATTATTTCTGTATAATGATCAATTATCCAAGTAAGCCATTCCACATTGTTGATTTTCTTGGACTCGGATGTCACGCAGCTAGCTATAATCTCCCACGTGGTAAGGTCAATTGCAGCTGTAACCATAAATGCACGACTGACTTCTGTTGTTGATTTCATTTGTTTGATATTTCCTTCAATGTTTCTCATTCTAACACTTTTCATCGTATTTCACACGGACGAAAGCTTGACACACGTGTCTAAGGAATCCACACTGGTATGAGGGACTGTTCTTATTCCCTTTTTTCTGTTAGATGAACAATTAACCAGATAAGCCATTTCACATTGTTGATTTCCTTGGACTCGGATGTCACGCAGGTAGCTATAATCTCCCACGTGGTAAGATCAATTGCTGCTTTAACAATAAATGGACGGCTGACTTCTGTTGTTGATTTCATTTGTTTGTTATTAAATTCAATGTTTTTCATTCTAACACTTTTCATCGTATTGCACAGGGACGAAAGCTTGACACACGTGTCTAAGGAAACCACATTGATATAATGGACTGTTCTTATTGTCTTCTTTTTGTTTGATGAACAATTATCCAAGTAAGCCATTTCAAATTGTTGTTTTTCTTGGTCTCGGATGTCACGCAGGTAGCTATAATCTCTCATTTGGTGAGGTCAATTGCTGCTGTAACCACAAATGCACGACTGACTTCTGTTGTTGATTTCATTCGTTTGTTATTTCCTTCAATCTTCCTCATTCTAACACTTCTCATCGTATTGCACAGAGACGAAAGCTTGACACACGTGTCTAAGGAAACCACATTCATATAACGGACTGTTTTTATTCTCTTCTTTTTGTTTAATGAACAATTTTCCAAGTAAGCCATTTCACATTGTTGTTTTTCTTGGTCTCGGATGTCACGCAGGTAGCTATAATCTCTCAATTGGTAAGGTCAATTGCTGCTGTAACCACAAATGCACGACTGACTTCTATTGTTGATTTCATTTGTTTGTTATTTCCTTCAATCTTCCTCATTCTAACACTTTTTATCGTATTGCACAGAGACGAAAGCTTGACACACGTGTCTAAGGAAACCACATTGATATAAGGGACTGTTCTTATTCTCTTCTTTTCGTTTAATGAACAATTATCCAAGTAAGCCATTTCACATTGTTGTTTTTCTTGGTCTCGGATGTCACGCATGTAGCTGAAATCTCTCAATTGGTAAGGTCAATTGCTGCTGTAACCAAAACTGGACGGTTGACTTCTGTTGTTGATTTCATTCGTTTGTTATTTCCTTCAATGTTTCTTACTCTAACACTTTTTGTCGTATTGCTGAGGGATGAAAGCTTGACACACGTGTCTAAGGAAACCACTTTGGTATAAAGGACTGTTCTTATTTCCTTTTTTTTGTTTAATCAACAATTATTCAAGTAGGCCATTCCACATTGTCGATTTTCTTGGACTCGGATGTCTCGCAGGTAGCTATAATCTCCCACGTGGTAAGGTCAATTGCTGCTGTAACCACAAATGCACGACTGACTTCCGTTGTTGATTTCATTTGTTTACCTCATGCACTCGAATCATGTAATTTTTTTTTGTTTCACAAAAATCACAAATATACCAGTCATGAACTCTGAATTAACCTATATCTATAATGACCCAAAACAAAACACTCATTAATTTCCGTTTTATAACCTATTATTTTTTTTCCTGGGTCAGAACATTTTTTTTGGAGAATTCTCGTCTCTGATTACTATAAAATTTCTTTCTTCTATTGGTCCTCTAATTCACTTGAAAATCAAAACTTAGTTGAATAATTACTCAAAAAAAAGTTCTGTCCAAGGTCAAATTGGATTTCTTTGAATTTTATCATCCTGGATATTAAACATGAGAATATATTGAATTTCTCTCTTACTACAGTTAAAGTTCTGTGCTTATAATTTACATCTGGTGTACGCTAATAGTTTCGATTGTCTGGGATACCAACTATTCAATGGCATAGGCCTCGATTTGGTAACATTTTGGATGTTCCACCATTTACTAATGTACATGCCTAAAACCTCTAGAATTTGCTTCTGAATAAGGATTGGTCAAGTCTATTCAATTCTTTTACATTTTTAGACCTCAGATTTAAAAGAATAGAAAAATTCGTCGTTTCGCAATTCAGAATCAAACAATGAATAATTGACCAATTAAATAGAGTAATGTCTAGAAATGACAATGCATATGAAATATGAAAGCGAGGTTTCAAATGAATGAACTCTGCAATCGATTAAAAAGACGGCATTAAATTTCGAATGTAGAATCTCATATTGTCATTATTAGAACTCTTTATTGCTAAATTCATATGTTAGAATCTTATATTCAATTTTTATATTTTTTTATTTATAAAATCCCAATTCTATTCATGTTTCTTCGGACGAATACCAGTTTCTACTATGAAATGAATAATAACAATTCAATTGTATCTATCAATTTCAACATATGTGATCTCCAATTTCAATATCTTTTTTCAATTATTCCTGAAAAGTGATCATTCAAACATTCATTCGTAACTTCACAAATAATTAATTACTCAACTATCTAATCATCATCAGTGAATAGTAACGAATATTCATAAATATCAACTACTCACTGAATAGAAAACTATTCACTGAATAGCTAGAAGGCTAATTTCTTAAAGTATATTCTATGTTCTGAGGTAAATTTCATAGAAAACTTCAAAAAGGATGAAAGTGTGGCGGCTTCTCATAAAGCTCCACATAGCAACAATAAACACAGCATTCGGTAGCCTAGACGTTAAGAGGTAGACTCACTCACCGAGATGCGACAAGGTGCCGGGTTCGAGTCCCGGCGGCTCCCGATAATAATAATTTCCCCAAGCGTCTGTGACACGGCACACACAATTATACCAAAGTCACACTCATGAGTCCGGTGTGTGTGCCAGGGACGAAACGCATGAGTAGGCATATGTGCTATCCAACAAAAGTATGTTCGCTTTCTTGGGTTGGCAGATCGAATGTCCCTATTATCGGGAACAAAAAATAATTTCGGAAATTTGTACTTTGGTCGGGAGACACAAAAATAATATTAAAGTAAATATAATAATTTAACATAATTGTTATATTCCACTAAAGATCGAAATGTCGAAATATCAACAGACAATGGTTTTCTCATTACCTATGTTATAATTATCAACAGAATTTAATATTTATTTTTCAGCTTGCCACATCTATCAGAATCAATTATAACCATATATAAGGGGTACATTTGTATTTATCTATGAATATAACCACGCTTAAATTGAAACCACGGAATGCAGATTACAGAAACCACAAAATACAAATATACCCCTAGCTACACTAGCGCCATCTATTTATCCTGTCCGCTGGACACTTTTTCAATGCGAACTGTGGACCATAGATTACAATAAAATTAAGCTGGAAATGAAGAAACGAAATACAGATAATTTTGTGGGATTGGAATTTTTTATTTCGAGCACAGTTTAGAAACTATCTGTTTGAAAATTATTATTATTATTATATATATTATTATTGAAATTTAATATGAGGCGCACGCGCACTTCTATATTCTACCTAATAGACTAAGGGCCAGTTGCACCATTCGCCTAAACATTAATTAAAAATTTAAACGTTGATTACTCTATGATTTCTCAAGAGAAATCAGAAATTAATCAATGTTTAAATTTTAATCAATGTTTAGGCAAATGGTGCAACTGGCCCCTAATATTAGGTATATGGCTCGACCTGTACATAGTTAAGAAGAAGAAAAATATTCTATGTTCGTCAACCATGCCGGGTTGACAAATTGTAAGTAACCTCAGTTTAGCGAACATTCTTTCAAGAGTAACTTTATAAACAGTTGTTGAAGTGATATTTCTAGTGAAAAGTTTTATGTTTGAATAGAAAAATGTTTGAATATGGAGGTTATTTTTTTAATACTAGCTTAGGGATATTTTCATTTATTCGAATATTTTCAAAAATCAGTTATATTTTATGTAGTTAGTTTTTTTTTATTGGTTTATGAATTTTCAACTTTCTTTACAAAAAATTTATTACAATTCAAGAAATTTCGACTTTTTAGTTTCTTTTCATGTTTTCTGGAAGTCATAGACTACTCCATTCAATGAGAAATTGCAGTTTTCCTTAGTTGAAGTTTTTCCTCGAAAACTCTTCAAGTATAGAGTTTGCTTGAGACCCCTCTCTTTTTATATCTACGTAAATTTTACTGAATGAATAAAAAAATAAAGATTTTTCCGAAAAACTTTTCATTAGATATCTATAGGAATCTCTTCAACTTATGAACTGTTCAGCTTATACTCAAGTATCGCCATATTGCTGAAATTATCATCAACCAAGCTATCTGATAATGCACTAATATACTGGGTGTGCCGTTTGAGATAAGAAGGTAGTAATCTGAAATTGATTAAATTTTCAGCACAAAATTATTATTAGTTTTCCATAAACAATAAGCCATCGCGGTGAATCACTCTGTACATCATTATCATTCAGCCTTTTGCTTCCACTGAGGGATATAAATTTCGCCTTACTGGTTTATGACTGTTTTGCAATTATCTCTGGCCAAGCGTTTTTATAGACTATTTCAAGGGACTTTGGATATACTATATACAGAAATATTATAATTTCCAAAATGATTTCCACTATTATATTGTTATTTTTTTTCAGAATCTACATTTCTTGGAGTTAACTCAGTTAGAAGAAGAAGAGGTATTATTAATAATATATTATTTACCAATTCTAGTGAATACAAATTACCCTGTAGAGTTGAACAAAAAATTTCTGCAAGTAAGTATAGAGATCTTAAAAGAATTATTCATGGTCAATATGAATATGTTATATAATAATGAATCAACTAATATCAACTTTTTCAGAAAATGAGTGTAGAAAATCTGTAATCAATCACAATGGATTATCAATTACAAAACCTTTTATCCAGAATGAGATGACAGGAAAACATTCGAAACCTTCAACTCCCCCTAGTTCAGCTGTAAAAACAGTTGAAATCAATGCAAAAGAAAATACAGAGATAATCAAAAATGATACAATTTCCAATAGGACAATTGAAAAAATCGAAAGTAGCATCTCGAATAAAAATGAATCTAAAATTGAGGAGCCCACAGTAAATGTATGGAAAAAATCATGGGCTAGTCTATTTGATAAAGATGTTAAAACAATATCGAATGAGAAAATAGACAATAAATTCAATGATTCACATGTAACATCTCTAAAACATACAAAAGTAGTCAAAAAAATAGATTCAGCCACTCATATGTTAGGAGGTGAGTTCAAAACCATATCTTTTTTTATATATTTATCTTACTTTCAACTAACAATTTGCTTACATCTACAGTAGATAATTATTTTACTTAGTTGAACACATTTTACTCGATGAAAAGTGGAATGCTTTGGTTTTCACCTACAGATATCAGTGAAAATTCAAGTTTCTATCATGGTTAGTAATATTTTTAAATTTTCAGAATTTCTCAAAAACTATTAAATTGCTGGGACGCAAACCAGTTTTAAATCCAGGTGTTTACGAAACAAAAGTAACTTTTGTTATATAAACTCAATATTACAAGCCTTACTTGCTTGCCCACCACTTTGTAATCTCCTCAAACGGCTATCAGAGAACTTCACTCACAATAATGCACTGAAATCAATAACAATGAGTGGAAATATGTAAGTATAAATTAATATAATTTGCAACTTTGATTGAATAACAATTTTATATATGTATTTTCATTATTCAACAAATCCAGGTGTAAATTTATAAATAACTTCGATAATCTGCCCAATGTAAGACGCAAGTCACGTTCAAAAAAGAAGAACAAGAAGCAAACTTTCCTCAATATAGACAATGGCAATTCGTTTGAGGCCTCATCGTTTTATACGATGCTAAACGGAACACGTAGCGATTCTTTCCTTGTTGAAGGCCGACAAGAAGACGCCGAAGAATTCTTGGGCCTTCTGTTGAATGGACTCAATGATGAAATGATGGGAATAATGAAATTGATTAGCCATGACGAAAATATTCAAGCAGCTAAAAAAGAAGTGAAAATAGATGTGGATGATTGGAAAGTTATTGGTCCTAGGAACGAAGGGAATGTAACAAGAGAAATACAAATGGACAAGACACCGATTAGTGATATATTCGGAGGACTTCTCTGTTCAAGAATCCATAAAACCGGAGACGAAACTTCAGAAAATATTTAACCATTCCTAACATTGCCATTAAATATTAAGAAAGCAAATAACATAGCTCAAGCATTAGAAGGCCTTACAACCAAAAACAATTTAGAGGGTCTGACATCATCGAAAACGAAAGAAACGGTTGAAGCATGGCAGCAAGTGATGATAGAGAAGTTGCCTGTAGTTTTAGTATTACATTTGAAATGCTTCCAATACAGAATGAATGGCTGCACTGAAATAATGAAGACTATAGAATTTCCCATCAATCTGCAGATTGATTCTAAAATATTATCTGGAAGGACGAATACTTCAGCGGAGAGACAATATAAATTAATATCTGTAGTATACCATGTAGGAAAGGAGGCCAGCTATGGGCATTATATAGCAGATACTTTCCATTCGGGGTATAATACATGGTTGAGGTTTGATGACTCTAAAATAAACAGAGTTACGGAAGAAGATGTTCTTAAACGTCAAGGAGATAGAGTTCCTCATTTATTATTTTATCGGAGGAGTGATACGGTGTGAAGTGTAAAGATTCATTGATACAGTTGTTAATTTGTACAGATTAGATTTAAGGATGCTGAACATTGTAATATTTTTCTGTAGTTTCATGAGTGATGCCATGAATTGTATTTCGGGAGAATATGATAAATTGACTATACAATGTTATATATATATATATATATATATATATATATATATATATATATATATATATATATATATATATATATATATATATATATATATATATATATGTATATAAAAAATAAATATTATATTTTAATAAACGAACTTTGTATGAATGTAAAATTTTGTTTGTTTTTTTGAAGAAATTTCTTTTCCTAAAACTTAAATTAAATTTTTATAAGAACTACGATCTCAGAAAGGAAAAGAAGGTCGTCTTCGTGAAAATTCCAATAAACCATTAACAGTATTAGCTATTTCAGGACTTTGGACTCTTTATTCCTTTTTCTTTGCTCTTGAAATCAGGTGAATTTCGCTCAATGTAATGAAAAAAAACTTGACCAAACTTTATAATTTTCCCCTGTGTTCAGCTGCGCTACGTTCTCCTACTTCTGTAACCTAGATAAATGAGGATATTTTGGAAGATCGTACCTCATGCACTCGAATCATGTAATTTTTTTTTGTTTCACAAAAATCATAAATATACCAGTCATGAACTCTGAATTAACCTATATCTTTAATGACCCGAAACAAAACACTCATTAATTTCCGTTTTATAACCTATTATTCCTTTTCCTGGGTCAGAACAATTTTTTTGGAGAATTCTCGTCTCTGATTACTATAAAATTTCTTTCTTCTATTGGTCCTCTAATTCACTTGAAAATCAAAACTTAGTTGAATAATTACTCAAAAAAAAGATCTGTCCAAGGTCAGATTGGATTTCTTTAAATTTTATCATCCTGGATATTAGACATGAGAACTCAGAATATATTGAATTTCTCTCTTACTACAGTTAAAGGTCTGTGCTTATAATTTACATCTGGTGTACGCTAATAGTTTCGATTGTCTGGGATACCAACTATTCAATGGCATAGGCCTTTATTTGGTAACATTTTGGATGTTCCACCATTTACTAATGTACATGCCTAAAACCTCTAGAATTTGCTTCTGAATAAGGATTGGTCAAGTCTATTCAATTCTTTTAGATTTTTAGACCTCAGATTTAAAAGAATAGAAAAATTCGTCGTTTCGCAATTCAGAATCAAACAATAATTGACCAATGAAATAGAGTAATGTCTAGAAATGACAATGCATATGAAATATGAAAGCAAGGTTTCAAATGAATAAACTCTGCAATCAATTAAAAAGACGGCATTAAATTTCGAATGTAGAATCTTATATTGTTATTATTAGAACTCTTTATTGCTTAATTCATATGTTAGAATCTTATATTCAATTTTTACATTTTTTTATTTAAAAAATCCCAGTTCTATTCATGTTTCTTTGGACGAATATCAGTTTCTACTATGAAATGAATAATTACAATTCAATTGTATCTATCAATTTCAACATATGTGATCTCCAATTTCAATATCTTTTTTCAATTATTCCTGAAAAGTGATCATTCAAACTTTCATTCGTAACTTCACAAATAATTAATTACTCAACTATCTAATCATCATCAGTGAATAGTAACGAATATTCATAAATATCAACTACTCACTGAATAGAAAACTATTCACTGAATAGCTAGAAGGCTAATTTCTTAGAGTATATTCTATGTTCTGAGGTAAATTTCATAGAAAACTTCAAAAAGGATGAAAGTGTGGCGGCTTCTCATAAAGCTCCACATAGCAACAATAAACACAGCATTCGGTAGCCTAGACGTTAAGAGGTAGAATAACTCACCGAGATGCGACAAGGTGCCGGGTTCGAGTCCCGGCGGCTCCCGATAATAATATATTCCCCAAGCGTCTGTGACACGGCACACACAATTATACCAAAGTCACACTGATGAGTCCGGTGTGTGTGCCAGGGACGAAACGCATAAGTAGGCATATGTGCTATCCAACAAAAGTATGTTCGCTTTCTTGGGTTGGCAGATCGAATGTCCCTATTATCGGGAACAAAAAATAATTTCGGAAATTTGTACATTGGTCGGGAGACACAAAAATAATATTAAAGTAAATATAATAATTTAACATAATTGTTATATTCCGCTGAAGATCGAAATGTCGAAATATCAACAGAAAATGGTTTTCTCATTACCTATGTTATAATTATCAACAGAATTCAATATTTATTTTTCAGCTTGCCACATCTATCAGAATCAATTATAACCATATATAAGGGGTACATTTGTATTTATCTATGAATATAACCACGCTTAAAATGAAACCACGGAATGCAGATTACAGAAACCACAAAATACAAATATACCCTCTAGCTACACTAGCGCCTTCTATTTATCCTGTCCGCTGGACACTTTTTCAATGCGAACTGTGGACCATAGATTACAATAAAATTAAGCTGGAAATGAAGAAACCAAATACAGATAATTTTGTGGGATTGGAATTTTTTATTTCGAGCACAGTTTAGAAATTATCTGTTTGAAAATTATTATTATTATTATATATATTATTATTGAAATTTAATATGAGGCGCACGCGCACTTCTATATTCTACCTAATAGACTAAGGGCCAGTTGCACCATTTGCCTAAACATTAATTAAAAATTTAAACGTTGATTACTCTATGATTTCTCAAGAGAAATCAGAAATTAATCAATTTTTAAATTTTAATCAATGTTTAGGCAAATGGTGCAACTGGCCCCTAATATGAGGTATATGGCTCGACCTGTACATAGTTAAGACGAGGAAAAATATTCTATGTTCGTCAACCATGCCGGGTTGACAAATTGTAAGTTACCTCAGTTTAGCGAATATTCTTCCAAGAGTTACTTTATAAACAGTTGTTGAAGTGATATTTCTAGTGGAAAGTTTCATGTTTAAATAAAAAATTGTTTGAATATGGGGGTAATTTTTTTAATACTAGCTTAGGGTTGTTTTAATTTATTCGAATATTTTCAAATATCAGTTATATTTCATGTAGTTAGTTTTTTTTTATTGGTTTATGGATTTTCCACCATCATAACGAAAAATTTATTACAATTCATGAAATTTCGACTTTTGAATTTCTTTTCATGTTTTTTGGAAGTCATAGACTACTCCATTCAATGAGAAATTGCAGTTTTCCTTAGTAGAAGTTTTTCCTCGAAAACTCCTTAAGTATAGAATTTGCTTGAGACCCCTCTCTTTTTATATCTACGTAAAATTGACTGAATGAACAAAAAAATATGCGGCGCACGCGCACTTCTATATTTCACCCAATAGACAAAGAGCCAGTTGCACCATTTGCCTAAACATTAATTAAAAATTTAAACGTTGATTACTCTATGATTTCTCAAGAGAAATCAGAAATTAATCAATGTTTAAATTTTAATCAATGTTTAGGCAAATGGTGCAACTTGCCCCTAATATTAGGTATATGGCTCGACCTGTACATAGTTAAGAAGAAGAAAAATATTCTATGCTCGTCAACCATGCCAGGTTGACAAATTGTAAGTAACCTCAGTTCAGCGAACATTCTTCCAAGAGTTACTTCTTAAACAGTTGTTGAAGTGATATTTCTAGTGGAAAGTTTCATGTTCAAATAGTTAATTGATTGAATATGGAGGTAATTTTTTTAATACTAGCTTAGGGTTGTTTTAATTTATTCGAATATTTTCAAATATCAGTTATATTTCATGTAGTTAGTTTTTTTTTATTGGTTTATGGATTTTCCACCATCATAACGAAAAATTTATTACAATTCATGAAATTTCGACTTTTGAATTTTTTTTCATGTTTTTTGGAAGTCATAGACTACTCCATTCAATGAGAAATTGCAGTTTTCCTTAGTAGAAGTTTTTCCTCGAAAACTCCTTAAGTATAGAATTTGCTTGAGACCCCTCTCTTTTTATATCTACGTAAAATTGACTGAATGAACAAAAAAATATGCGGCGCACGCGCACTTCTATATTTCACCCAATAGACAAAGAGCCAGTTGCACCATTTGCCTAAACATTAATTAAAAATTTAAACGTTGATTACTCTATGATTTCTCAAGAGAAATCAGAAATTAATCAATGTTTAAATTTTAATCAATGTTTAGGCAAATGGTGCAACTTGCCCCTAATATTAGGTATAAGGCTCGACCTGTACATAGTTAAGAAAAAGAAAAATATTCTATGCTCGTCAACCATGCCAGGTTGACAAATTGTAAGTAACCTCAGTTCAGCGAACATTCTTCCAAGAGTTACTTCTTAAACAGTTGTTGAAGTGATATTTCTAGTGGAAAGTTTCATGTTCAAATAGTTAATTGATTGAATATGGAGGTAATTTTTTAATACTAGCTTAGGGTTATTTTCATTTATTCGAATATTTTCGAATATCAGTTATATTTCATGTAGATATTTTTTTTCATTGGTTTATGAATTTTCAACTTTCTTAACGAAAAATTTATAACAATTCAAGAAATTCCGACTTTTTAGTTTCTTTTCATGTTTTCTGGAAGTCATAGAATACTCCATTCAATGAGAAATTGCAGTTTTCTTTAGTTGAAGTTTTTCCTCGAAAACTCTTCAAGTATAGAGTTTGCTTGAGACCCCTCTCTTTTTATATCTACGTAAAATTGACTGAATGAATAAAAAAATATAGATTTTTCCAAAACACTTTTCATTAGATATCTATAGGAATCTCTTCAACTTATGAACTGTTCAGCTTATACTCAAGTATTGCCATATTGCTGAAATTATCATCAACCAAGCTATCTGATAATGCAATAATATACTGGGTGTGCCGTTTGAAATGAGTAGGTAGTAATCTGAAATTGTTAAAATTTTCAGCAGAAAATTATTATTAGTTTTCCATAAACAATAAGCCATCGCGGTGAATCACCCTGTACATCATTATCATTCAGCCTTCTGCTTCCACTGAGGGATATAAATTTCGCCTTACTGGTTTATGACTGTTTTGCAATTATCTCTGGCCAAGCGTTTTTATAGACTATTTCAAGGGACTTTGGATATACTATATACAGAAATATTATAATTTCCAAAATGATTTCAACTATTATATTGTTATTTTTTTTTCAGAATCTACATTTCTTGGAGTTAACTCAGTTAGAAGAAGAAGAGGTCCGTATTATAAATAATATATTATTTACCAATTCTAGTGAATACAAATTACCCTGTAGAGTTAAACAAAAAATTTCTGCAAGTAAGTATAGAGATCTTAAAAGAATTATTCATGGTCAATATGAATATGTAATATAATAATGAATCAACTAATATCAACTTTTTCAGAAAATGAGTGTAGAAAATCTGTACACAATTACAATGGATTATCAATTACAAAACCTATTATCCAGAATGAGATGACAGGAAAACATTCGAAACCTTCAACTCCCCCTAGTTCAGCTGTAAAAACAGTCGAAATTAATGCAAGAGATAATACAGAGATAATCAAAAATGATACAATTTCCAATAGGACAATTGAAAAAATTGAAAGTAGCATCTCGAATAAAAATGAATCTAAAATTGAGGAGCCCACAGTAAATGTATGGAGAAAATCATGGGCTAGTCTATTTGATAAAGATGTTAAAACAATATCGAATGAGAAAATAGACAATAAAATTAATGATTCACATGTAACATCTTTAAAACATACAAAAGTAGTCAAAAAAATAGATTCAGCCACTCATATGTTAGGAGGTGACATCAAAACCATATCTTTTTTTATATATTTATCTTACTTTCAACTAACAATTTGCTTACATCTACAGTAGATAATTATTTTACTTTGTTGAACCCATTTTACTTGATGAAAAGTGGAATGCTTTGGTTTTCACCTACAAATATCAAATATCTATCATGGTTAGTAAAATTTTTTAATTTTCAGAATTTCTCAAGAACTATAAAATTGATGGGACCCAAACCAGTTTCAAATCCAGGGGTTTACGAAACAAAAGTAACTTTCGTTATATAAACTCAATATTACAAGCCTTACTTGCTTGCCCACCACTTTGTAATCTCCTCAAACGGCTATCAGAGAACTTCACTCAAAATAATGCACTGAAATCAATAACAATGAGTGAAAATATGTAAGTATAAATTAATATAATTTGCAACTTTGATTGAATAACAATTTTATATATGTATTTTCATTATTCAACTATTCCAGGTGTAAATTTATGAATAACTTCGATAATCTGCCCAATGTAAGACGCAAGTCACGTTCAAAAAAGAAAAACAAGAAGCAAACTTTCGTCAATATAGACAATGACAATTCGTTTGAGGCCTCATCGTTTTATACGATGCTAAACGGAACACGTAGCGATTCTTTCCTTGTTGAAGGCCGACAAGAAGACGCCGAAGAATTCTTGGGCCTTCTGTTGAATGGACTCAATGATGAAATGATGGGAATAATGAAATTGATTCGCCATGACGAAAATATTCAAGCAGCTAAAAAAGAAGTGAAAATAGATGTGGATGATTGGAAAGTTATTGGTCCTAGGAACGAAGGGAATGTAACAAGAGAAATACAAATGGACAAGACACCGATTAGTGATATATTCGGAGGACTTCTCTGTTCAAGAATCCATAAAACCGGAGACGAAACTTCAGAAAATATTGAACCATTCCTTACATTGCCATTAAATATTAAGAAAGCAAATAACATAGCTGAAGCATTAGAAGGCCTTACAACCAAGAACAAACTAAAGGGTCTGACATCATCGAAAACGAAAGAAACGGTTGAAGCATGGCAGCAAGTGATGATAGAGAAGTTGCCTGTAGTTTTAGTATTACATTTGAAATGCTTCGAATACAGAATGAATGGCTGCACTAAAATAATGAAGACTATAGAATTTCCCATCAATCTGCAGATTGATTCTAAAATATTATCTGGAAGGACGAATACTTCAGCGGAGAGACAATATAAATTAATATGTGTAGTATACCATGTAGGAAAGGAGGCCAGCTATGGGCATAATATAGGAGATACTTTCCATTCGGGGTATAATACATAGTTGAGGTTTGATGACTCCAAAATAAACAGAGTTACGGAAGAAGATGTTTTTAAACGTCAAGGAGATAGAGTTCCTTATTTATTATTTTATCGAAGAAGTGATACGGTGTGAAGTGTAAAGATTCATTGATATAGTTGTTGATTTGTACAGATTAGATTTAAGGATGCTGAACATTGTAATATCTTTCTGTTGTTTCATGAGTAATGCCATGTCTTGTATTTCGGGAGAATATGATAAATTGACTTCACAATGTTATATATATATGTATATGTATATGTATATAAAAAATAAATATTATATTTTAATAAACGAACTTTGTATAAATGTAAAATTTTGTTTGTTTTTTTTGAAGAAATTTCTTTTCCTAAAACTTAAATTAAATTTTTGCAAGAACTACTATCTCAGAAGGAAAAAAAGATCGTCTTCGTTAAAATTCCAATCAACCATAAACAGTATTAGCTATTTCAGGACTTTGGACTCTTTATTCCTTTTTCTTTGCTCTTGAAATCAGGTGAATTTCGCTCAATATAATAAAAAAAAACTTGACCAAACTTTATAATTTTCCCCTGTGTTCAGCGGCGCTACGTTCTCCTACTTCTGTAACCTAAATAAATGAGGATATTTTGGAAGATCGTACCTCATGCACTCGAATCATGCAATTTTTTTTTGTTTCACAAAAATCACAAATATACCAGTCATGAACTCTGAATTAACCTATATCTATAATGACCCAAAACAAAACACTCATTAATTTCCGTTTTATAACCTATTATTCCTCTTCCTGGGTCAGAACAATTTTTTTGGAGAATTCTCGTCTCTGATTATTATGAAATTTTTTTTTCTATTGGTCCTCTAATTCACTTGAAAATCAAAACTCAGTTGAATAATTACTCAGAAAAAAGTTCTGTCCAAGGTCAGATTGGATTTCTTTAAATTTTATTATCCTGGATATTAGACATGAGAACTCAGAATATATTGAATTTCTCTCTTACTACAGTTGAAGGTCTGTGCTTATAATTCACATCTGGTGTACGCTAGTAATTTCGATTGTCTGGGATACCAACTATTCAATGGCATAGGTCTCGATTTGGTAACATTTTGGATGTTCCACCATTTACTAATGTACATGCCTAAAACCTCTAGAATTTGCTTCTGAATAAGGATTGGTTGAGTCCATTCAATTCTTTTACATTTTTAGACCTCAGATTTAAAAGAATAGAAAAATTCGTCTTTTCGCAATTCAGAATCAAACAATAATTGACCAATGAAATAGAGTAATGTCTAGAAATGACAATGCATATGAAATATGAAAGCAAGGTTTCAAATGAATAAACTCTGCAATCGATTAAAAAGACGGCATTAAATTTCGAATGTAGAATCTTATATTGTTATTATTAGAACTCTTTATTGCTAAATTCATATGTTAGAATCTTATATTCAATTTTTATATTTTTTTATTTATAAAATCCCAATTCTATTCATGTTTCTTTGGACGAATACCAGTTTCTACTATGAAATGAATAATTACAATTCAATTGTATCTATCAATTTCAACATATGTGATCTCCAATTTCAATATCTTCCTTCAATTATTCCTGAAAAGTGATCATTCAAACTTTCATTCTTAACTTCACAAATGATTAATTACTCAACTATCTAATCATCATCTTCTTCAAGTGCCATATCCGCGGCGGATGTCGGCAACCATCATAGCTATCTTGACTTTGGAGACAGCGGCTCTAAAGAGATGTTTTGAGCTGCATCCAAACCACTCTCTCAGATTTCTCAGCCATGAGATTCGTCTTCTTCCTACGCCTCTTTTGCCTTCTATTTTCCCCTGCATTATTAATCGTAAGATATTGTACTTCTCGCCTCGCATTATGTGTCCCAAATATTGTAACTTTCTCTCCTTGATGGTACGTTCAACTTCTTTTTCTCTACCGATTCTTCTTAGCACCTCGATGTTGGTGATACGATCCCTCCACGAAACTCTCAGAATTCTTCGGTAGGTCCACATCTCGAAAGAGTTAAGACGCCTCATTGCATCTGCATTTAGCGTCCATGCTTTCACCCCATAATAGAGCACACTGTGTACATAGCATTTTGCCAATCGCAGTTTGAGATGCAATGTCAGATCCTTGCTGCACAGGACTTTTTTCATTCTTATAAAGTTGGAACGAGCTTTTTCTATTCTAGTTTTTATTTCTGCGGTATAGTCATTGTTTTCTGTTATAAGTGTTCCTAAGTAAGTGTATCTTTTTACTCTTTCGACCTGCTGACCTCCAACCAGCAGTATTTCGTTTGTGTCATTGTTCTTGCTGATTTTCATGAACTTGGTTTTTTTGACATTAAGAGAAAGTCCGTACTTCCCGCTACATCTTAATATCTTGTCCATAACTCTCTCTAAATCCTTCAGACAGTCAGCTATTATTACGGTATCGTCAGCATATCTGATGTTGTTGATCAAGACTCCATTCACCTTTATACCAGCTGTCTCACCTTCCAAGGCTTCTAGTATAATTTGCTCCAAGTACGCATTAAACAACAAGGGCGACAGTATGCAACCTTGCCTGACTCCTCTCTTTATTTCCACTTCCTCAGATCTTTCCTGCCCATTTTTTACTGTGGCCCGTTGGTTGTAATACAGATTTGAAATTAATCTTACATCTTGTTTGTCCAGGTTTTTGTTCTTGAGAAGGTCTATAAGTTGGTCGTGTTTTACCTTATCAAAAGCTTTATTATAGTCTATAAAGCAGATATAGAGGTCGCGATTAACATCCAGGCATCTCTGAGTAAACACATTGAGAGAAAACAATGCCTCTCTTGTGCCAACCCCATTTCGGAAGCCAAATTGACTCTCACTTATATCCAGTTCTAGTTTGGAACGTATTCTGGTATGTATAATTTTAAGGAGAATTTTTAATGTATGTGACATTAAGCTTATGGTTCGGTAGTCGCTGCATTCTCTGGCATTAACTTTTTTCGGTAGACATATGAATGTTGATGTTAACATTTCCTTTGGTATAATTCCTGTATTGTAAATTGTGTTGTATAAACTCACCAAAATATCTATGTTTTTGTCGTTAATTAATTTAAGTAACTCACTTGGTATCTCGTCTGGGCCTGCAGATTTCTTATTTTTCATGGATTCCAGTGCATGTTCAACCTCGCACTTAGTTATTTCAGGTCCCACATCTCCATCTTGATGTTCTGAAGGGGTATTTTCCATTCTCTGGTCACAAAATAATTCCTCTATGTATTCCTTCCATCGCTCTAGTTTTTGTTCAGTTTCCATTATGATATTTCCTTCTTTGTCGAGGAGTATATTTGAAGTATTTCTCTTATTCATTCCCGCGAGCTCTTTGACCTTCTTGTTTAGATTAAAGTTGTCATACTTGTTTTGTAAATCTTCTATCTCCTTTCATTTATCAGAGAAGTATGTTTCTTTTGCTTCTCTTATTTTTCGCCTTATTTGGATTTGTAGCTGCTTGTATCGAATGTTGTTATTTGACTTGCATCTTCTTCTTTCATCCATTAATTCCAAGATTCCGTCTGTCATCCAATCTTCTTTCTTATGTTTGCTTGTTATAAGTTCTTTTTTACTTGGTTCTATAAGTGCTGTTTTAAGGAACTGCCATTGTTGTTCTGCGCTTTCCTCATTTTGCTGAGATTTGGTGGTGGCTTTTTCTAAGTTTGCGTTGATCTGTTGTTTAAGTTTTTCCCTGATTTCTTCTGATTTTAGTTTCTCTATGTCTAGTTTATCAACTTTATGCTTGTTTTGCATCTTTTTTAGCTGTAACTGAAACCTAGCAATAAGAGGATTATGATCAGATGATACGTCCGCACCAGGGTAAGCTTTTACCGTTTTTATTGCGTTTCGATATCTGTGTTTTATTAGGATGTAATCGATCTGATTTCTGACGATGTTGTTGTCTTTGTCAGCTGGTGATTTCCATGTATACAGACGTCTCTTGGGAAGTTTGAAAAACGTGTTCGTTACCACAAGATTATTTTCTTGACAGAATTCAACAAGACGATCGCCCCTCTCGTTGCGTACACCAAGTCCGTACTGCCCTACTGTAGAGTCACATCTTCCTTCGCCGATTTTAGCATTAAAATCACCCATAACTACTGTTATATCTCTAGATGCAGTTAGCCGTAATGTCTTTTGAAGGTCACTATAAAAGTTTTCTAACTCTTCTTCGTTTTTGTCAGCTGTAGGAGCATAAATTTGTATTAGGTTTAGTTTTCCGTGAGTTGTCATCAGTTGTAGCAACATTACTCTTTCGGACATTGGTATGAAGCCTGTTACTGATTTTACTACGTTTCTGTCAAGAATTACGGCCACTCCATAGCGGTGTTGAGTGTCATCATTGCCAGAGTAGTAAACTCGTCCATTTTCTGTACCAAGTTCACCCGAACCAATCCATCTTGTGTCACTTATTCCAACAACATCAATCTTTAGTCGCACCATCTCCTGCTCTATGTTTCTTAACTTTCCAGGCTCGTACATACTTCTTACGTTCCATGTCGCAATTTTAAGAGTTGATTTGTATATTTTCAACAAACAGGGATTTCGCTGGTTGACGACCTGGGAAGCCCTGCTGTTCATGTCATCTCTTCCCCTGCCGAATCTTGGCATCCGAAAACCATGATTAGTGAACTGTTGACTGTCATTTCTCTGAGCCATGACGATTTCTAGGGAGTCTTAATGAGGTAGTTTCCCCTTGCTTTCCTCATCGCTGTGTAAGCACCGCTTCAGTTGTTTCAACCACGCCGCTTAGTGTCTGATTCTCAACCAATAGTAATCAACGGTACTCAACAGTACTTTGCTTGAGGTCAGTGCTGAACAACCAGCTGCCGTTGTTCAGTGCTAGTTTTGGTCCACCCCGGGTATTTAATTTTCCCGGTACCACCCATATCTGGGAGGCGTTCCCCTATCCGCCACCTGGGGAGGCGCCCGATGGAGGACTAGCAACCCCCCACGGGGGGTCATCATCAGTGAATAGTAACGAATATTCATAAATATCAACTACTCACTGAATAGAAAACTATTCACTGAATAGCTAGAAGGCTAATTTCTTAGAGTATATTCTATGTTCTAAGGTAAATTTCATAAAAAACTTCAAAAAGGATGAGAGTGTGGCGGCTTCTCATAAAGCTCCACATAGCAACAATAAACACAGCATTCGGTAGCCTAGACGTTAAGAGGTAGGCTCACTCACCGAGATGCGACAAGGTGCCGGGTTCGAGTCCCGGCGGCTCCCGATAATAATAAATTCCCCAAGCGTCTGTGACACGGAACACACAATTATACCAAAGTCACCCTGATGAGTCCGGTGTGTGTGCCAGGGACGAAACGCATAAGTAGGCATATGTGCTATCCAACAAAAGTATGTTCGCTTTCTTCGATTGGCAGATCGAATGTCCCTATTATCGGGAACAAAAAATAATTTCGGAAATTTGTACTTTGGTCGGGAGACACAAAAATAATATTAAAGTAAATATAATAATTTAACATAATTGTTATGTTCCGCTCAAGATCGAAATGTCGAAATATCAACAGAAAATGGTTTTCTCATTACCTATGTTATAATTATCAACAGAATTTAATTTTTATTTTTCAGCTTGCCACATCTATCAGAATCAATTATAACCATATATAAGGGGTACATTTGTATTTATCTATGAATATAACCACGCTTAACATGAAACCACGGAATGCAGATTACAGAAACCACAAAATACAAATATACCCCTAGCTACACTAGCGCCATCTATTTATCCTGTCCGCTGGACATTTTTTCAATGCGAACTGTGGACCATAGATTACAATAAAATTAAGCTGGAAATGAAGAAACGAAATACAGATAATTTTGTGGGATTGGAATTTTTTATTTCGAGCACAGTTTGGAAACTATCTGTTTGAAAATTATTATTATGATTATATATATTATTATTGAAATTTAATATGAGGCGCACGCGCACTTCAATATTCTACCTAATAGACTAAGGGCCAGTTGCACCATTTGCCTAAACATTAATTAAAAATTTAAACGTTGATTACTCTATGATTTCTCGAAAGAAATCAGAAATTAATCAATGTTTAAATTTTAATCAATGTTTAGGCAAATGGTGCAACTTGCCCCTAATATTAGGTATATGGCTCGACCTGTACATAGTTAAGAAGAAGAAAAATATTCTATGTTCGTCAACCATGCCGGGTTGACAAATTGTAAGTAACCTCAGTTTAGCGAACATTCTTCAAAGAGTTACTTTATAAACAGTTGTTGAAGTGATATTTCTAGTGGAAAGTTTCATGTTTAAATAGTTAATTGTTTGAATATGGAGGTGATTTTTTTAATACTAGCTTAGGGATATTTTCATTTATTCGAATATTTTCAAAAATCAGTTATATTTTATGTAGTTAGTTTTTTTTTATTGGTTTATGAATTTTCAACCTTCTTAACGAAAAATTTATTACAATTCAAGAAATTTCGACTTTTTAGTTTCATTTCATGTTTTCTGGAAGTCATAGACTACTCCATTCAATGAGAAATTGCAGTTTTCCTTAGTTGAAGTTTTTCCTCGAAAACTCTTCAAGTATAGAGTTTGCTTGAGACCCCTCTCTTTTTATATCTACGTAAAATTGACTGAATGAATAAAAAAATATAGATTTTTCCAAAAAACTTTTCATTAGATATCTATAGGAATCTCTTCAACTTATGAACTGTTCAGCTTATACTCAAGTATTGCCATATTGCTGAAATTATCATCAACCAAGCTATCTGATAATGCACTAATATACTGGGTGTGCCGTTTGAGATAAGAAGGTAGTAATCTGAAATTGATTAAATTTTCAGCACAAAATTATTATTAGTTTTCCATAAACAATAAGCCATCGCGGTGAATCACCCTGTACATCATTATCATTCAGCCTTCTGCTTCCACTGAGGGATATAAATTTCGCCTTACTGGTTTATGACTGTTTTGCAATTATCTCTGGCCAAGCGTTTTTATAGACTATTTCAAGGGACTTTGGATATACTATATACAGAAATATTATAATTTCCAAAATGATTTCAACTATTAAATTGTTATTTTTTTTTTCAGAATCTACATTTCTTGGAGTTAACTGCGTTAGAAGAAGAAGAGGTCCGTATTATAAATAATATATTATTTACCAATTCTTGTGAATACAAATTACCCTGTAGAGTTAAACAAAAATTTTCTGCAAGTAAGTATAGAGATCTTAAAAAAATTATTCATGGACAATATGAATATGTAATATAATAATGAATCAACTAATATCAACTTTTTCAGAAAATGAGTGTAGAAAATCTGTAATCAATTACAATGGATTATCAATTACAAAACCTTTTATCCAGAATGAGATGACAGGAAAACATTCGAAACCTTCAACTCCCCCTAGTTCAGCTGTAAAAACAGTTGAAATTATTGCAAGAGATAATACAGAGATAATCAAAAATGATACAATTTCCAATAGGACAATTGAAAAAATTGAAAGTAGCATCTCAGATAAAAATGAATCTAAAATTGAGGAGCCCACAGTAAATGTATGGAAAAAATCATGGGCTAGTCTATTTGATAAAGATGTTGAAACAATTTCGAATGAGAAAATAGATAATAAAATTAATGATTCACATGTAACATCTTTAAACCATACAAAAGTAGTCAAAAAAATAGATTCAGCCACCCATATGTTAGGAGGTGAGTTCAAAACCATATCTTTTTTTATATATTTATCTTACTTTCAACTAACAATTTGCTTACATCTACAGTTGATAATTATTTTACTTAGTTGAACCCATTTTACTTGATGAAAAGTGGAATGCTTTGGTTTTCACCTACAAATATCAGTGAAAATTCAAGTTTCTATCATGGTTAGTAATATTTTTTAATTTTCAGAATTTCTCAAGAACTATAAAATTGATGGGACCCAAACCAGTTCTGAACCCAGGGGTTTACGAAACAAAAGTAACTTTCGTTATATAAACTCAATATTACAAGCCTTACTTGCTTGCCCACCACTTTGTAATCTCCTCAAACGGCTATCAGAGAACTTCACTCACAATAATGCACTGAAATCAATAACAATGAGTGAAAATATGGAAGTATAAATTAATATAATTTGCAACTTCGATTGAATAACAATTTTATATATGTATTTTCATTATTCAACTATTCCAGGTGTAAATTTATGAATAACTTCGATAATCTGCCCAATGTAAGACGCAAGTCACGTTCAAAAAAGAAAAACAAGAAGCAAACTTTCGTCAATATAGACAATGGCAATTCGTTTGAGGCCTCATCGTTTTATACAATGCTAAATGGAACACGTAGCGATTTTTTTCTTGTTGAAGGCCGACAAGAAGACGCCGAAGAATTCTTGGGCCTTCTGTTGAATGGACTCAATGATGAAATGATGGGAATAATGAAATTGATTAGCCATGACGAAAATATTCAAGCAGCTAAAAAAGAAGTGAAAATAGATGTGGATGATTGGAAAGTTATTGGTCCTAGGAACGAAGGGAATGTAACAAGAGAAATACAAAAATCCATAAAACCGGAGACGAAACTTCAGAAAATATTGAACCATTCCTAACATTGCCATTAAATATTAAGAAAGCAAATAACATAGCTGAAGCATTAAAAGGCCTTACAACCAAGAACAAACTAAAGGGTCTGACATCATCGAAATGTAAGAAACGGTTGAAGCATGGCAGCAAGTGATGATAGAGAAGTTGCCTGTAGTTTTAGTATTACATTTGAAATGCTTCGAATACAGAATGAATGGCTGCACTAAAATAATGAAGACTATAGAATTTCCCATCAATCTTCAGATTGATTCTGAAATATTATCTGGAAGGACGAATACTTCAGCGGAGAGACAATATAAATTAATATCTTTAGTATACCATGTAGGAAAGGAGCATTATATAGCAGATACTTTCCATTCGGGGTATAATACATGGTTGAGGTTTCGATGACTCTAAAATAAACAGAGTTACGGAAGAAGATGTTCTTAAACGTCAAGGAGATAGAGTTCCTTATTTATTATTTTATCGAAGGAGTGATACGGTGTGAAGTGTAAAGATTCATTGATATAGTTGTTAATTTGTACAGATTAGATTCAAGGATGCTGAACATTGTAATATTTTTCTGTTGTTTCATGAGTAATGCCATGTCTTGTATTTCGGGAGAATATGATAAATTGACTTTACAATGTTATATATATGTATATGTATATGTATATAAAAAATAAATATTATATTTTAATAAACGAACTTTGTATAAATGTAAAATTTTGTTTGTTTTTTTTGAAGAAATTTCTTTTCCTAAAACTTAAATTAAATTTTTGCAAGAACTACTATCTCAGAAGGAAAAAAAGATCGTCTTCGTGAAAATTCCAATCAACCATAAACAGTATTAGCTATTTCAGGACTTTGGACTCTTTATTCCTTTTTCTTTGCTCTTGAAATCAGGTGAATTTCGCTCAATGTAATAAAAAAAAACTTGACCAAACTTTATAATTTTTCCCAGTGTTCAGCGGCGCTACGTTCTCCTACTTCTGTAACATAGATAAATGAGGATATTTTGGAAGATCGTACTTCATGCACTCGAATCATGTAATTTTTTTTTGTTTCACAAAAATCACAAATATACCAGTCATGAACTCTGAATTAACCTATATCTATAATGACCCAAAACAAAACACTCATTAATTTCCGTTTTATAACCTATTATTCCTTTTCCTGGGTCAGAACAATTTTTTTGGAGAATTCTCGTCTCTGAATACTATAAAATTTCTTTTTTCTATTGGTCCTCTAATCCACTTGAAAATCAAAACTTAGTTGAATAATTACTCAAAAAAAAGTTCTGTCCAAGGTCAGATTGGATTTCTTTAAATTTTATTATCCTGGATATTAGACATGAGAACTCAGAATATATTGAATTTCTCTCTTACTACAGTTAAAGGTCTGTGCTTATAATTTACATCTGGTGTACGCTAGTAGTTTCGATTGTCTGGGATACCAACTATTCAATGGCGTAGGCCTCGATTTGGTAACATTTTGGATGTTCCACCATTTACTAATGTAAATGCCTAAACCCTCTAGAATTTGCTTCTGAATAAGGATTGGTCAAGTCTATTCAATTCTTTTACATTTTTAGACCTCAGATTTAAAAGAATAGAAAAATTCGTCGTTTCGCAATTCAGAATCAAACAATAATTGACCAATGAAATAGAGTAATGTCTAGAAATGACAATGCATATGAAATATGAAAGCAAGGTTTCAAATGAATAAACTCTGCAATCGATTAAAAAGACGGCATAAAATTTCGAATGTAGAATCTTTTATTGTTATTATAGAACTCTTTATTGCTAAATTCATATGTTAGAATCTTATATTCAATTTTTATATTTTTTTATTTATAAAATCCCAATTCTATTCATGTTTCTTTGGACGAATACCAGTTTCTACTATGAAATGAATAATTACAATTCAATTGTATCAATGAAGGACCGTTCTTATTCCCTTCTTTTTGTTTAAACAACAATTATCCAAGTAAGCCATTCCACATTGTTGATTTTCTTGGACTAGGATGTCACGCAGCTAGCTATAATCTCCCATGTGGTGAGGTCAATTGCTGCTGTAACCACAATTGGACGGCTGACTTCTTATATTGATTTCATTCGTTTGTTATTTTCTTCAATGTTTCTCATTCTAACACTTTTCATCGTATTGCACAGGGACGAAAGCTTGACACGCGTGTCTTAGGAAACCACTTTGGTATAAGGGACTGTTCTTATTCCCTTTCTTTTGTTTGATCAACAATTATCCAAGTGGGCCATTCCACATTGTTGATTTTCTTGGACTCGGATGTCACGCAGGTAGCTATCATCTCCCACGTGGTAAGGTCAATTGCTGCTGTAACCACAAATGCACGACTGACTTCTGTTGTTGATTTCATTCGTTTGTTATTTTCTTCAATGTTTCTCATTCTAACACTTTTCATCGTATTGCACAGGGACGAAAGCTTGACACGCGTGTCTAAGGAAACCACTTTGGTATAAGGGACTGTTCTTATTCCCTTCTTTTTGTTTAATGAACAATTATCCAAGTAAGCCATTCCACATTGTTGATTTTCTTAGACTCGGATGTCACGCAGGTAGCTAGAATCTCCCACGTGGTAAGGTCAATTGCTGCTGTAACCACAAATGCACGACTGACTTCTGTTGTTGATTTCATTTGTTTGTTTTTTCCTTCTATGTTTCTCATTCTTACACTTTTCATCGTATTGCACAGGAACGAAAGCTTGACACACGTGTCTATGGAAACCACATTCGTATTAGGGACTGTTCTTACTTCATTCTTTCTGTATAATGATCAATTATCCAAGTAAGTCATTCCACATTGTTGATTTTCTTGGACTCGGATGTCACGCAGGTAGCTATAATCTCCCACGTGGTAAGGTCAATTGCTGCTGAAACCACAAATGCACGACTGACTTCTGTTGTTTATTTCATTTGTTTGTTATTTCCTTCAATGTTTCTCATTCTAACACTTTTCATCGTATTGCACAGGAACGAAAGCTTGACACACGTGTCTAAGAAAACCACTTTGGTATGAGGGACTGTTCTCATTCCCTTCTTTATGTTCAATCAACAATTATCCAAGTGAGCCATTCCACATTGTTGATTTTCTTGGACTCGGATGTCACGCAGGTAGCTATAAGCTCCCACGTGGTAAGGTCAATTGCTGCTGTAACCACAAATGCACGACTGACTTCTGTTGTTGATTTCATTTGTTCGTTATTTCCTTCTATGTTTCTCATTCTAACACTTTTCATCGTATTGCACAGGGACGAAAGCTTGACACACGTGTCTAAGGAAACCACTTTGGTATAAGGGACTGTTCTTATTTTTTTTTTTTTTGTTTAATCAACAATTATCCAAGTGGGCCATTCCACATTGTTGATTTTCTTGGACTCGGATGTCACGCAGGTAGCTATAATCTCCCACGTGGTAAGGTTAATTGCTGCTGTAACCACGAATGCACGACTGACTTCTAATGTTGATTTCATTTGTTTGTTATTTCCTTCAATGTTTCTCATTCTAACACTTCTCATCGTATTGCACAGGGACGAAAGCTTGACACACGTGTCTAAGGAAACCACTTTGGTATAAGGGACTGTTCTTATTCCCTTCGTTTTGTTCAATCAACAATTATCCAAGTAAGCCATTCCACATTGTTGATTTTCTTGGACTCGAATGTCACACAGGTAGCTATAATCTCCCACGTGGTAAGGTCAATTGCTGCTGTAACCACAAATGCACGACTGACTTCTGTTGTTGATTTGATTTGTTTGTTATTTCCTTCTATGTTTCTCATTCTCACACTTTTCATCGTTTTGCACAGGGACGAAAGCTTGACACGCGTGTCTAAGGAAACCACTTTGGTATAAGGGACTGTTCTTATTCCCTTCTTTTTGTTTAATGAACAATTATCCAAGTAAGCCATTCCACATTGTTGATTTTCTTGGACTCGGATGTCACGCAGGTAGCTATAATCTCCCACGTGGTGAGGTCAATTGCTGCTGTAACCACAATTGGACGGCTGACTTCTGTTGTTGATTTCATTCGTTTGTTATTTCCTTCAATGTTTCTCATTCTAACACTTCTCATCGTATTGCACAGGGACGAAAGCTTGACACACGTGTCTATGGAAACCACATTGGTATAAGGGACTGTTCTTATTCCCTTCTTTCTGTATGATGATCAATTATCCAAGTAAGCCATTCCACATTGTTGATTTTCTTGGACTCGGATGACACGCAGGTAGCTATAATCTCCCACGTGGTAAGGTCAATTGCTGCTGTAACCACAAATGCACGACTGACTTCTTTTGTTGATTTCATTTGTTTGTTATTTCCTTCAATGTTTCTCATTCTAACACTTTTCATCGTATTGCACAGGGACGAAAGCTTGACACACGTGTCTAAGAATACCACTTTGGTATAAGGGACTCTTCTTATTCAATTCTTTTTGTTTAATGAACAATTATCCAAGTAAGCCGTTCCACATTGTTGATTTTCTTGGACTCGGATGTCACGCAGGTAGCTATAATCTCCCACGTGGTAAGGTCAATTGCTGCTGTAACCACAAATGCACGACTGACTTCTGTTGTTGATTTCATTCGTTTGTTATTTTCTTCAATGTTTCTCATTCTAACACTTTTCATCGTAATGCACAGGGACGAAAGCTTGACACAAGTGTCTATGGAAACCACATTGGTATAAGGGACTGTTCTTACTTCATTCTTTCTGTATAATGATCAATTATCCAAGTAAGCCATTCCACATTGTTGATTTTCTTGGACTCGGATGTCACGCAGGTAGCTATAATCTCCCACGTGGTAAGGTCAATTGCTGCTGTAATCACAAATGCACGACTGACTTCTGTTGTTGATTTGATTTGTTTGTTATTTCCTTCAATGTTTCTCATTCTAACACTTCTCATCGTATTGCACAGGGACGAAAGCTTGACACACGTGTCTAAGGAAACCACATTGGTATAAGGGACTGTTCTTATTCCCTTCTTTCTGTATAATGATCAATTATCCAAGTAAGCCATTCCACATTGTTGATTTTCTTGGACTCGGATGACACGCAAGTAGCTATTATCTTTTACGTGGTAAGGTCAATTGCTGCTGTAACCACAAATGCACGACTGACTTCTGTTGTTGATTTCATTTGTTTGTTATTTCCTTTAATGTTTCTCATTCTAACATTTTTCATCGTATTGCACAGGGACGGAAGCTTGACACACGTGTCTAAGGAAACCACTTTGTTATGAGGGACTGTTCTTATTCCCTTCTTTTTGTTTAATGAACAATTATCCAAGTAAGCCGTTCCACATTGTTCATTTTCTTGGGCTCGGATGTCACGCAGGTAGCTGTAATCTCCCACGTGGTAAGGTCAATTGCTGCTGTAACCACAAATGCACGACTGACTTCTGTTGTTGATTTCATTTGTTTGTTATTTCCTTTAATGTTTCTCATTCTAATACTTTTCATCGTATTGCACAGGGACGAAAGCTTGACACGCATGTCTAAGGAAACCACTTTGGAATAAGGGACTGTTCTTATTCCCTTCTTTTTGTTTAATGAACAATTATCCAAGTAAGCCGTTCCACATTGTTGATTTTCTTGGGCTCGGATGTCACGCAGGTAGCTGTAATCTCCCACGTGGTAAGGTCAATTGCTGCTGTAACCACGAATGCACGACTGACTTCTGTTGTTGATTTCATTCATTTGTTATTTTCTTCAATGATTCTCATTCTAACACTTTTCATCGTATTGCACAGGGACGAAAGCTTGACACGCATGTCTAAGGAAACCACTTTGGAATAAGGGACTGTTCTTATTCCCTTCTTTTTGTTTAATGAACAATTATCCAAGTAAGCCGTTCCACATTGTTGATTTTCTTGGGCTCGGATGTCACGCAGGTAGCTATAATCTCCCACGTGGTGAGGTCAATTGCTGCTGTAACCACAAATGCACGACTGACTTCTGTTGTTGATTTCATTCGTTTGTTATTTTCTTCAATGTTTCTCATTCTAACACTTTTCATCGTAATGCACAGGGACGAAAGCTTGACACAAGTGTCTATGGAAACCACATTGGTATAAGGGACTGTTCTTACTTCATTCTTTCTGTATAATGATCAATTATCCAAGTAAGCCATTCCACATTGTTGATTTTCTTGGACTCGGATGTCACGCAGGTAGCTATAATCTCCCACGTGGTAAGGTCAATTGCTGCTGTAATCACAAATGCACGACTGACTTCTGTTGTTGATTTGATTTGTTTGTTATTTCCTTCAATGTTTCTCATTCTAACACTTCTCATCGTATTGCACAGGGACGAAAGCTTGACACACGTGTCTAAGGAAACCACATTGGTATAAGGGACTGTTCTTATTCCCTTCTTTCTGTATAATGATCAATTATCCAAGTAAGCCATTCCACATTGTTGATTTTCTTGGACTCGGATGACACGCAAGTAGCTATTATCTTTTACGTGGTAAGGTCAATTGCTGCTGTAACCACAAATGCACGACTGACTTCTGTTGTTGATTTCATTTGTTTGTTATTTCCTTTAATGTTTCTCATTCTAACATTTTTCATCGTATTGCACAGGGACGGAAGCTTGACACACGTGTCTAAGGAAACCACTTTGTTATGAGGGACTGTTCTTATTCCCTTCTTTTTGTTTAATGAACAATTATCCAAGTAAGCCGTTCCACATTGTTCATTTTCTTGGGCTCGGATGTCACGCAGGTAGCTGTAATCTCCCACGTGGTAAGGTCAATTGCTGCTGTAACCACAAATGCACGACTGACTTCTGTTGTTGATTTCATTTGTTTGTTATTTCCTTTAATGTTTCTCATTCTAATACTTTTCATCGTATTGCACAGGGACGAAAGCTTGACACGCATGTCTAAGGAAACCACTTTGGAATAAGGGACTGTTCTTATTCCCTTCTTTTTGTTTAATGAACAATTATCCAAGTAAGCCGTTCCACATTGTTGATTTTCTTGGGCTCGGATGTCACGCAGGTAGCTGTAATCTCCCACGTGGTAAGGTCAATTGCTGCTGTAACCACGAATGCACGACTGACTTCTGTTGTTGATTTCATTCATTTGTTATTTTCTTCAATGATTCTCATTCTAACACTTTTCATCGTATTGCACAGGGACGAAAGCTTGACACGCATGTCTAAGGAAACCACTTTGGAATAAGGGACTGTTCTTATTCCCTTCTTTTTGTTTAATGAACAATTATCCAAGTAAGCCGTTCCACATTGTTGATTTTCTTGGGCTCGGATGTCACGCAGGTAGCTATAATCTCCCACGTGGTGAGGTCAATTGCTGCTGTAACCACAAATGCACGACTGACTTCTGTTGTTGATTTCATTCGTTTGTTATTTTCTTCAATGATTCTCATTCTAACACTTTTCATCGTATTGCACAGGGACGAAAGCTTGACACGCGTGTCTAAGGAAACCACTTTGGTATAAGGGACTGTTCTCATTCCCTTCTTTTTGTTTAATGAACAATTATCCAAGTAAGCCGTTCCACATTGTTGATTTTCTTGGGCTCGGATGTCACGCAGGTAGCTGTAATCTCCCACGTGGTAAGGTCAATTGCTGCTGTAACCACGAATGCACGACTGACTTCTGTTGTTGATTTCATTCGTTTGTTATTTTCTTCAATGTTTCTCATTCTAACATTTTTCATCGTATTGCACAGTGACGAAAGCTTGACACACGTGTCTAAGGAAACCACTTTGGTATGAGGGACTGCTCTTCTTCCCTTTTTTCTTTTTGATGAACAATTATCAAAGTAAGCCATTCCACATTGTTGATTTTCTTGGACTAGGATGTCACGCAGCTATCTATAATCTCCCACGTGGAAAGGTCAATTGCTGCTGTAACCACAAATGCACGACTGACTTCTGTTGTTGATTTCATTTGTTTGTTATTTCCTTCTATGTTTCTCATTCAAACACTTTTCATCGTATTGCACAGGGACGAAAGCTTGACACACATGTCTGAGAAAACCACTTTGGTATGAGGGACTGTTCTTATTCCCTTTTTTTTGTTTAATCAACAATTATCCAAGTAAGCCATTCCACATTGTTGATTTTCTTGGACTCGGATGTCACGCATGTAGCTACAATCTCTCAATTGGTAAGGTCAATTGCTGCTGTAACCAAAACTGGACGGCTGACTTCTGTTGTTGATTTCATTTGTTTGTTATTTCCTCCAATATTTCTCATTAAGCCATTCCACATTTTTGATTTCCTCCCACGTGGTAAGGTCAATTGCTGCTGTAACCAAAACTGGACGGTTGACTTCTGTTGTTGATTTCATTCGTTTGTTATTTCCTTCAATGTTTCTTACTCTAACACTTCTTGTCGTATTGCTGAGGGATGAAAGCTTGACACACGTGTCTAAGGAAACCACTTTGGTATAAAGGACTGTTCTTATTTCCTTTTTTTTGTTTAATCAACAATTATCCGAGTAGGCCATTCCACATTGTTGATTTTCTTGGACTCGGATGTCTCGCAGGTAGCTATAATCTCCCACGTGGTAAGGTCAATTGCTGCTGTATCCACAAATGCACGTCTGACTTCTGTTGTTGATTTCATTTGTTTGTTATTTCCTTCTATGTTTCTCATTCTTACACTTTTCATCGTATTGCACAGGGACGAAAGCTTGACACGCGTGTCTAAGGAAACCACTTTGGTATAAGGGACTGTTCTTATTCCCTTCTTTTTGTTTAATGAACAATTATCCAAGTAAGCCATTCCACATTGTTGATTTTCTTGGACTCGGATGTCACGCAGGTAGCTATAATCTCCCACGTGGTAATGTCAATTGCTGCTGTAACCACAAATGCACGACTGACTTCGGTTGTTGATTTCATTTGTTTGTTATTTCATTGTATGTTTCTCATTCTAACACTTTTCATCGTATTGCACAGGGACGAAAGCTTGACACACGTGTCTAAGGAAACCACTTTGGTATAAGGGAATGTTCTTATTCCCTTTCTTTTTGTTTAATGAACAATTATCCAAGTAAGCCATTCCACATTGTTGATTTTCTTGGACTCGGATGTCACGCAGGTAGCTATAATCTCCCACGTGGTGAGGTCAATTGCTGCTGTAACCACAAATGCACGTCTGACTTCTGTTGTTGATTTCATTTGTTTGTTATTTCCTTCTATGTTTCTCATTCTAACACTTTTCATCGTATTGCAAAGGGACGAAAGCTTGACACACGTGTCTAAGGAAACCACTCTGGTATAAGGGACTGTTCTTATTCCCTTCTTTTCGTTTAATGAACAATTATCCAAGTAAGCCGTTCCACATTGTTCATTTTCTTGGGCTCGGATGTCACGCAGGTAGCTGTAATCTCCCACGTGGTAAGGTCAATTGCTGCTGTAACCACAAATGCACGACTGACTTCTGTTGTTGATTTCATTCGTTTGTTATTTTCTTTAATGTTTCTCATTCTAACACTTTTCATCGTATTGCACAGGGACGAAAGCTTGACACGCGTGTCTAAGGAAACCACTTTGGTATAAGGGACTGTTCTTATTCCCTTCTTATTGTTTAATGAACAATTATCCAAGTAAGCCATTCCACATTGTTGATTTTCTTGGACTCGGATGTCACGCAGGTAGCTGTAATCTCCCACGTGGTGAGGTCAATTGCTGCTGTACCACAAATGCACGACTGACTCCTATTGTTGATTTCATTCGTTTGTTATTTTCTTCAATGATTCTCATTCTAACACTTTTCATCGTATTGCACAGGGACGAAAGCTTGACACGCGTGTCTAAGGAAACCACTTTGGTATAAGGGACTGTTCTTATTCCCTTCTTTTTGTTTAATGAACAATTATCCAAGTAAGCCGTTCCACATTGTTCATTTTCTTGGGCTCGGATGTCACGCAGGTAGCTGTAATCTCCCACGTGGTAAGGTCAATTGCTGCTGTAACCACAAATGCACGACTGACTTCTGTTGTTGATTTCATTCGTTTGTTATTTTCTCCAATGTTTCTCATTCTAACACTTTTCATCGTATTGCACAGGGACGAAAGCTTGACTAAGGAAACCACTTTGGTATAAGGGTCTGTTCTTATTCCCTTCTTTTTGTTTAATGAACAATTATCCAAGTAAGCCATTCCACATTGTTGATTTTCTTGGACTCGGATGTCACGCAGGTAGCTGTAATCTCCCACGTGGTGAGGTCAATTGCTGCTGTACCACAAATGCACGACTGACTTCTATTGTTGATTTCATTCGTTTGTTATTTTCTTCAATGATTCTCATTCTAACACTTTTCATCGTATTGCACAGGGACGAAAGCTTGACACGCGTGTCTAAGGAAACCACTTTGGTATAAGGGAATGTTCTTATTCCCTTTCTTTTTGTTTAATGAACAATTATCCAAGTAAGCCATTCCACATTGTTGATTTTCTTGGACTCGGATGTCACGCAGGTAGCTATAATCTCCCACGTGGTGAGGTCAATTGCTGCTGTAACCACAAATGCACGTCTGACTTCTGTTGTTGATTTCATTTGTTTGTTATTTCCTTCTATGTTTCTCATTCTAACACTTTTCATCGTATTGCAAAGGGACGAAAGCTTGACACACGTGTCTAAGGAAACCACTCTGGTATAAGGGACTGTTCTTATTCCCTTCTTTTCGTTTAATGAACAATTATCCAAGTAAGCCGTTCCACATTGTTCATTTTCTTGGGCTCGGATGTCACGCAGGTAGCTGTAATCTCCCACGTGGTAAGGTCAATTGCTGCTGTAACCACAAATGCACGACTGACTTCTGTTGTTGATTTCATTCGTTTGTTATTTTCTTTAATGTTTCTCATTCTAACACTTTTCATCGTATTGCACAGGGACGAAAGCTTGACACGCGTGTCTAAGGAAACCACTTTGGTATAAGGGACTGTTCTTATTCCCTTCTTATTGTTTAATGAACAATTATCCAAGTAGGCCATTCCACATTGTTGATTTTCTTGGACTCGGATGTCACGCAGGTAGCTGTAATCTCCCACGTGGTGAGGTCAATTGCTGCTGTACCACAAATGCACGACTGACTCCTATTGTTGATTTCATTCGTTTGTTATTTTCTTCAATGATTCTCATTCTAACACTTTTCATCGTATTGCACAGGGACGAAAGCTTGACACGCGTGTCTAAGGAAACCACTTTGGTATAAGGGACTGTTCTTATTCCCTTCTTTTTGTTTAATGAACAATTATCCAAGTAAGCCGTTCCACATTGTTCATTTTCTTGGGCTCGGATGTCACGCAGGTAGCTGTAATCTCCCACGTGGTAAGGTCAATTGCTGCTGTAACCACAAATGCACGACTGACTTCTGTTGTTGATTTCATTCGTTTGTTATTTTCTCCAATGTTTCTCATTCTAACACTTTTCATCGTATTGCACAGGGACGAAAGCTTGACTAAGGAAACCACTTTGGTATAAGGGTCTGTTCTTATTCCCTTCTTTTTGTTTAATGAACAATTATCCAAGTAAGCCATTCCACATTGTTGATTTTCTTGGACTCGGATGTCACGCAGGTAGCTGTAATCTCCCACGTGGTGAGGTCAATTGCTGCTGTACCACAAATGCACGACTGACTTCTATTGTTGATTTCATTCGTTTGTTATTTTCTTCAATGATTCTCATTCTAACACTTTTCATCGTATTGCACAGGGACGAAAGCTTGACACGCGTGTCTAAGGAAACCACTTTGGTATAAGGGACTGTTCTTATTCCCTTCTTTTTGTTTAATGAACAATTATCCAAGTAAGCCGTTCCACATTGTTCATTTTCTTGGGCTCGGATGTCACGCAGGTAGCTGTAATCTCCCACGTGGTAAGGTCAATTGCTGCTGTAACCACAAATGCACGACTGACTTCTGTTGTTGATTTCATTCGTTTGTTATTTTCTTCAATGTTTCTCATTCTAACACTTTTCATCGTATTGCACAGGGACGAAAGCTTGACACGCGTGTCTAAGGAAACCACTTTGGTATAAGGGTCTGTTCTTATTCCCTTCTTTTTGTTTAATGAACAATTATCCAAGTAAGCCATTCCACATTGTTGATTTTCTTGGACTCGGATGTCACGCAGGTAGCTATAATCTCCCACGTGGTGAGGTCAATTGCTGCTGTAACCACAAATGCACGACTGACTTCTATTGTTGATTTCATTCGTTTGTTATTTTCTTCAATGATTCTCAATCTAACACTTTTCATCGTATTGCACAGGGACCAAAGCTTGACACGCGTGTCTAAGGAAACCACTTTGGTATAAGGGACTGTTCTTATTCCCTTCTTTTGTTTAATGAACAATTATCCAAGTAAGCAATTCCACATTGTTGATTTTCTTGGACTCGGATGTCACGCCGGTAGCTATAATCTCCCACGTGGTAAGGTCAATTGCTGCTGTAACCACAAATGCACGACTGACTTCTGTTGTTGATTTCATTTGTTTGTTATTTCCTTTAATGTTTCTCATTCTAATACTTTTCATCGTATTGCACAGGGACGAAAGCTTGACACGCGTGTCTAAGGAAACCGCTTTGGTATAAGGGACTGTTCTTATTCCCTTCTTTTTGTTTAATGAACAATTATCCAAGTAAGCCGTTCCACATTGTTGATTTTCTTGGGCTCGGATGTCACGCAGGTAGCTGTAATCTCCCACGTGGTAAGGTCAATTGCTGCTGTAACCACGAATGCACGACTGACTTCTGTTGTTGATTTCATTCATTTGTTATTTTCTTCAATGATTCTCATTCTAACACTTTTCATCGTATTGCACAGGGACGAAAGCTTGACACGCGTGTCTAAGGAAACCACTTTGGTATAAGGGACTGTTCTTATTCCCTTCTTTTTGTTTAATGAACAATTATCCAAGTAAGCCATTCCACATTGTTGATTTTCTTGGACTCGGATGTCACGCAGGTAGCTATAATCTCCCACGTGGTGAGGTCAATTGCTGCTGTAACCACAAATGCACGACTGACTTCTGTTGTTGATTTCATTCGTTTGTTATTTTCTTCAATGATTCTCATTCTAACACTTTTCATCGTATTGCACAGGGACGAAAGCTTGACACGCGTGTCTAAGGAAACCACTTTGGTATAAGGGACTGTTCTCATTCCCTTCTTTTTGTTTAATGAACAATTATCCAAGTAAGCCGTTCCACATTGTTGATTTTCTTGGGCTCGGATGTCACGCAGGTAGCTGTAATCTCCCACGTGGTAAGGTCAATTGCTGCTGTAACCACGAATGCACGACTGACTTCTGTTGTTGATTTCATTCGTTTGTTATTTTCTTCAATGTTTCTCATTCTAACATTTTTCATCGTATTGCACAGTGACGAAAGCTTGACACACGTGTCTAAGGAAACCACTTTGGTATGAGGGACTGCTTTCTTCCCTTTTTTCTTTTTGATGAACAATTATCCAAGTAAGCCATTCCACATTGTTGATTTTTTTGGACTAGGATGTCACGCAGCTATCTATAATCTCCCACGTGGAAAGGTCAATTGCTGCTGTAACCACAAATGCACGACTGACTTCTGTTGTTGATTTCATTTGTTTGTTATTTCCTTCTATGTTTCTCATTCAAACACTTTTCATCGTATTGCACAGGGACGAAAGCTTGACACACGTGTCTGAGAAAACCACTTTGGTATGAGGGACTGTTCTTATTCCCTTTTTTTTGTTTAATCAACAATTATCCAAGTAAGCCATTCCACATTGTTGATTTTCTTGGACTCGGATGTCACGCATGTAGCTACAATCTCTCAATTGGTAAGGTCAATTGCTGCTGTAACCAAAACTGGACGGCTGACTTCTGTTGTCGATTTCATTTGTTTGTTATTTCCTCCAATATTTCTCATTAAGCCATTCCACATTTTTGATTTCCTCCCACGTGGTAAGGTCAATTGCTGCTGTAACCAAAACTGGACGGTTGACTTCTGTTGTTGATTTCATTCGTTTGTTATTTCCTTCAATGTTTCTTACTCTAACACTTCTTGTCGTATTGCTGAGGGATGAAAGCTTGACACACGTGTCTAAGGAAACCACTTTGGTATAAAGGACTGTTCTTATTTCCTTTTTTTTATTTAATCAACAATTATCCGAGTAGGCCATTCCACATTGTTGATTTTCTTGGACTCGGATGTCTCGCAGGTAGCTATAATCTCCCACGTGGTAAGGTCAATTGCTGCTGTATCCACAAATGCACGTCTGACTTCTGTTGTTGATTTCATTTGTTTGTTATTTCCTTCTATGTTTCTCATTCTTACACTTTTCATCGTATTGCACAGGGACGAAAGCTTGACACACGTGTCTAAGGAAACCACTTTGGTATAAGGGAATGTTCTTATTCCCTTTCTTTTTGTTTAATGAACAATTATCCAAGTAAGCCATTCCACATTGTTGATTTTCTTGGACTCGGATGTCACGCAGGTAGCTATAATCTCCCACGTGGTGAGGTCAATTGCTGCTGTAACTACAAATGCACGTCTGACTTTTGTTGTTGATTTCATTTGTTTGTTATTTCCTTCTATGTTTCTCATTCTAACACTTTTCATCGTATTGCAAAGGGACGAAAGCTTGACACACGTGTCTAAGGAAACCACTCTGGTATAAGGGACTGTTCTTATTCCCTTCTTTTTGTTTAATGAACAATTATCCAAGTAAGCCGTTCCACATTGTTCATTCTCTTGGGCTCGGATGTCACGCAGGTAGCTATAATCTCCCACGTGGTAAGGTCAATTGCTGCTGTAACCACAAATGCACGACTGACTTCTGTTGTTGATTTCATTCGTTTGTTATTTTCTTTAATGTTTCTCATTCTAACACTTTTCATCGTATTGCACAGGGACGAAAGCTTGACACGCGTGTCTAAGGAAACCACTTTGGTATAAGGGACTGTTCTTATTCCCTTCTTATTGTTTAATGAACAATTATCCAAGTAAGCCATTCCACATTGTTGATTTTCTTGGACTCGGATGTCACGCAGGTAGCTGTAATCTCCCACGTGGTGGAGTCAATTGCTGCTGTACCACAAATGCACGACTGACACTTATTGTTGATTTCATTCGTTTGTTATTTTCTTCAATGATTCTCATTCTAACACTTTTCATCGTATTGCACAGGGACGAAAGCTTGACACGCGTGTCTAAGGAAACCACTTTGGTATAAGGGACTGTTCTTATTCCCTTCTTTTTGTTTAATGAACAATTATCCAAGTAAGCAATTCCACATTGTTGATTTTCTTGGACTCGGATGTCACGCCGGTAGCTATAGTCTCCCACGTGGTAAGGTCAATTGCTGCTGTAACCACAAATGCTCGACTGACTTCTGTTGTTGATTTCATTTGTTCGTTATTTCCTTTAATGTTTCTCATTCTAACACTTTTCATCGTATTGCACAGGGACGAAAGCTTGACACGCGAGTCTACGGAAACCACTTTGGTATAAGGGACTGTTCTTATTCCCTTCTTTTCGTTTAATGAACAATTATCCAAGTAAGCCTTCCACATTGTTGATTTTCTTGGACTCGGATGTCACGCAGGTAGCTATAATCTCCCACGTGGTGAGGTCAATTGCTGCTGTAACCACAAATGCACGACTGACTTCTGTTGTTGATTTCATTCGTTTGTTATTTTCTTCAATGATTCTCATTCTAACACTTTTCATCTTATTGCACAGGGACGAAAGCTTGACACGCGTGTCTAAGGAAACCACTTTGGTATAAGGGACTGTTCTTATTCCCTTCTTTTTGTTTAATGAACAATTATCCAAGTAAGCCGTTCCACATTGTTGATTTTCTTGGGCTCGGATGTCACGCAGGTAGCTATAATCTCCCACGTGGTAAGGTCAATTGCTGCTGTAATCACAAATGCACGACTGACTTCTGTTGTTGATTTGATTTGTTTGTTATTTCCTTCAATGGTTCTCATTCTAACACTTCTCATCGTATTGCACAGGGACGAAAGCTTGACACACGTGTCTATGGAAACCACATTGGTATAAGGGACTGTTCTTATTCCCTTCTTTCTGTATTATGATCAATTATCCAAGTAAGCCATTCCACATTGATGATTTTCTTGGACTCGGATGACACGCAGTTAGCTATTATCTTTTACGTGGTAAGGTCAATTGCTGCTGTAACCACAAATGCACGACTGACTTCTGTTGTTGATTTCATTTGTTTGTTATTTCCTTTGATGTTTCTCATTCTAACATTTCTCATCGTATTGCACAGGGACGAAAGCTTGACACACGTGTCTAAGGAAACCACTTTGGTATAAGGGACTTTTCTTATTCCCTTCTTTTTGTTTAATGAATAATTATCCAAGTAAGCCGTTCCACATTGTTCATTTTCTTGGGCTCGGATGTCACGCAGGTAGCTGTAATCTCCCACGTGGTAAGGTCAATTGCTGCTGTAACCACAAATGCACGACTGACTTCTGTTGTTGATTTCATTCGTTAGTTATTTTCTTCAATGTTTCTCATTCTAACACTTTTCATCGTATTGCACAGGGACGAAAGCTTGACACGCGTGTCTGAGGAAACCACTTTGGTATAAGGGTCTGTTCTTATTCCCTTCTTTTTGTTTAATGAACAATTATCCAAGTAAGCCATTCCACATTGTTGATTTTCTTGGACTCGGATGTCACGCAGGTAGCTATAATCTCCCACGTGGTGAGGTCAATTGCTGCTGTAACCACAAATGCACGACTGACTTCTATTGTTGATTTCATTCGTTTGTTATTTTCTTCAATGATTCTCAATCTAACACTTTCCATCGTATTGCACAGGGACCAAAGCTTGACACGCGTGTCAATTGCTGCTGTAATCACAAATGCACGACTGACTTCTGTTGTTGATTTGATTTGTTTGTTATTTCCTTCAATGTTTCTCATTCTAACACTTTTCATCGTATTGCACAGGGACGAAAGCTTGACACACGTGTCTAAGGAAACCACTTTGGTATAAGGGACTGTTCTTATTCCCTTCTTTTTGTTTAATGAACAATTATTCAAGTAAGCCGTTCCACATTGTTGAATTTCTTGGACTCAGATGTCACGCAGGTAGCTATAATCTCCCACGTGGTAAGGTCAATTGCTGCTGTAACCACAAATGCACGACTGACTTCTGTTGTTGATTTCATTCGTTTGTTATTTTCTTCAATGTTTCTCATTCTAACACTTTTCATCGTATTGCACAGGGACGAAAGCTTGACACACGTGTCTATGGAAACCACATTGGTATAAGGGACTGTTCTTACTTCATTCTTTCTGTATAATGATCAATTATCCAAGTAAGCCATTCCACATTGTTGATTTTCTTGGACTCGGATGTCACGCAGGTAGCTATAATCTCCCACGTGGTAAGGTCAATTGCTGCTGTAATCACAAATGCACGACTGACTTCTGTTGTTGATTTGATTTGTTTGTTATTTCCTTCAATGTTTCTCATTCTAACACTTTTCATCGTATTGCACAGGGACGAAAGCTTGACACGCGTGTCTAAGGAAACCACTTTGGTATGAGGGACTGTTCTTATTCCCTTCTTCTTGTTAAATGAACAATTTAATAAGTAAGCCATTCCACATTGTTGATTTTCTTGGACTCGGATGTCCCGCAGGTAGCTATAATCTCCCACGTGGTAAGGTCAATTGCTGCTGTAACCACAAATGCACGACTGACTTCTGTTGTTGATTTAATTCGTTTGTTATTTTCTTCAATGATTCTCATTCTAACACTTTTCATCGTATTGCACAGTGACGAAAGCTTGACACACGTGTCTAAGGAAACCACTTTGGTATGAGGGACTGCTCTTCTTCCCTTTTTTCTTTTTGATGAACAATTATCTAAGTAAGCCATTCCACATTGTTGATTTTCTTGGACTAGGATGTCACGCAGCTAGCTATAATCTCCCACGTGGTAAGGTCAATTGCTGCTGTAACCACAAATGCACGACTGACTTCTGTTGTTGATTTAATTCGTTTGTTATTTTCTTCAATGTTTCTCATTCTAACACTTTTCATCGTATTGCACAGTGACGAAAGCTTGACACACGTGTCTAAGGAAACCACTTTGGTATGAGGGACTGCTCTTCTTCCCTTTTTTCTTTTTGATGAACAATTATCTAAGTAAGCCATTCCACATTGTTGATTTTCTTGGACTCGGATGTCACGCATGTAGCTACAATCTCTCAATTGGTAAGGTCAATTGCTGCTGTAACCAAAACTGGACGGCTGACTTCTGTTGTTGATTTCATTTGTTTGTTATTTCCTCCAATATTTCTCATTAAGCCATTCCACATTTTTGATTTCCTCCCACGTGGTAAGGTCAATTGCTGCTGTAACCAAAACTGGACGGTTGACTTCTGTTGTTGATTTCATTCGTTTGTTATTTCCTTCAATGTTTCTTACTCTAACACTTCTTGTCGTATTGCTGAGGGATGAAAGCTTGACACACGTGTCTAAGGAAACCACTTTGGTATAAAGGACTGTTCTTATTTCCTTTTTTTTGTTTAATCAACAATTATCCGAGTAGGCCATTCCACATTGTTGATTTTCTTGGACTCGGATGTCTCGCAGGTAGCTATAATCTCCCACGTGGTAAGGTCAATTGCTGCTGTATCCACAAATGCACGTCTGACTTCTGTTGTTGATTTCATTTGTTTGTTATTTCCTTCTATGTTTCTCATTCTTACACTTTTCATCGTATTGCACAGGGACGAAAGCTTGACACGCGTGTCTAAGGAAACCACTTTGGTATAAGGGACTGTTCTTATTCCCTTCTTTTTGTTTAATGAACAATTATCCAAGTAAGCCATTCCACATTGTTGATTTTCTTGGACTCGGATGTCACGCAGGTAGCTATAATCTCCCACGTGGTAATGTCAATTGCTGCTGTAACCACAAATGCACGACTGACTTCGGTTGTTGATTTCATTTGTTTGTTATTTCATTCTATGTTTCTCATTCTAACACTTTTCATCGTATTGCACAGGGACGAAAGCTTGACACACGTGTCTAAGGAAACCACTTTGGTATAAGGGAATGTTCTTATTCCCTTTCTTTTTGTTTAATGAACAATTATCCAAGTAAGCCATTCCACATTGTTGATTTTCTTGGACTCGGATGTCACGCAGGTAGCTGTAATCTCCCACGTGGTGAGGTCAATTGCTGCTGTACCACAAATGCACGACTGACTTCTATTGTTGATTTCATTCGTTTGTTATTTTCTTCAATGATTCTCATTCTAACACTTTTCATCGTATTGCACAGGGACGAAAGCTTGACACGCGTGTCTAAGGAAACCACTTTGGTATAAGGGACTGTTCTTATTCCCTTCTTTTTGTTTAATGAACAATTATCCAAGTAAGCCGTTCCACATTGTTCATTTTCTTGGGCTCGGATGTCACGCAGGTAGCTGTAATCTCCCACGTGGTAAGGTCAATTGCTGCTGTACCCACAAATGCACGACTGACTTCTGTTGTTGATTTCATTCGTTTGTTATTTTCTTCAATGTTTCTCATTCTAACACTTTTCATCGTATTGCACAGGGACGAAAGCTTGACACGCGTGTCTAAGGAAACCACTTTGGTATAAGGGTCTGTTCTTATTCCCTTCCTTTTGTTTAATGAACAATTATCCAAGTAAGCCATTCCACATTGTTGATTTTCTTGGACTCGGATGTCACGCAGGTAGCTATAATCTCCCACGTGGTGAGGTCAATTGCTGCTGTAACCACAAATGCACGACTGACTTCTATTGTTGATTTCATTCGTTTGTTATTTTCTTCAATGATACTCAATCTAACACTTTTCATCGTATTGCACAGGGACCAAAGCTTGACACGCGTGTCTAAGGAAACCACTTTGGTATAAGGGACTGTTCTTATTCCCTTCTTTTGTTTAATGAACAATTATCCAAGTAAGCAATTCCACATTGTTGATTTTCTTGGACTCGGATGTCACGCCGGTAGCTATAATCTCCCACGTGGTAAGGTCAATTGCTGCTGTAACCACAAATGCACGACTGACTTCTGTTGTTGATTTCATTTGTTTGTTATTTCCTTTAATGTTTCTCATTCTAATACTTTTCATCGTATTGCACAGGGACGAAAGCTTGACACGCGTGTCTAAGGAAACCACTTTGGTATAAGGGACTGTTCTTATTCCCTTCTTTTTGTTTAATGAACAATTATCCAAGTAAGCCGTTCCACATTGTTGATTTTCTTGGGCTCGGATGTCACGCAGGTAGCTGTAATCTCCCACGTGGTAAGGTCAATTGCTGCTGTAACCACGAATGCACGACTGACTTCTGTTGTTGATTTCATTCATTTGTTATTTTCTTCAATGATTCTCATTCTAACACTTTTCATCGTATTGCACAGGGACGAAAGCTTGACACGCGTGTCTAAGGAAACCACTTTGGTATAAGGGACTGTTCTTATTCCCTTCTTTTTGTTTAATGAACAATTATCCAAGTAAGCCATTCCACATTGTTGATTTTCTTGGACTCGGATGTCACGCAGGTAGCTATAATCTCCCACGTGGTGAGGTCAATTGCTGCTGTAACCACAAATGCACGACTGACTTCTGTTGTTGATTTCATTCGTTTGTTATTTTCTTCAATGATTCTCATTCTAACACTTTTCATCGTATTGCACAGGGACGAAAGCTTGACACGCGTGTCTAAGGAAACCACTTTGGTATAAGGGACTGTTCTCATTCCCTTCTTTTTGTTTAATGAACAATTATCCAAGTAAGCCGTTCCACATTGTTGATTTTCTTGGGCTCGGATGTCACGCAGGTTGCTGTAATCTCCCACGTGGTAAGGTCAATTGCTGCTGTAACCACGAATGCACGACTGACTTCTGTTGTTGATTTCATTCGTTTGTTATTTTCTTCAATGTTTCTCATTCTAACATTTTTCATCGTATTGCACAGTGACGAAAGCTTGACACACGTGTCTAAGGAAACCACTTTGGTATGAGGGACTGCTCTTCTTCCCTTTTTTCTTTTTGATGAACAATTATCAAAGTAAGCCATTCCACATTGTTGATTTTCTTGGACTAGGATGTCACGCAGCTATCTATAATCTCCCACGTGGAAAGGTCAATTGCTGCTGTAACCACAAATGCACGACTGACTTCTGTTGTTGATTTCATTTGTTTGTTATTTCCTTCTATGTTTCTCATTCAAACACTTTTCATCGTATTGCACAGGGACGAAAGCTTGACACACATGTCTGAGAAAACCACTTTGGTATGAGGGACTGTTCTTATTCCCTTTTTTTTGTTTAATCAACAATTATCCAAGTAAGCCATTCCACATTGTTGATTTTCTTGGACTCGGATGTCACGCATGTAGCTACAATCTCTCAATTGGTAAGGTCAATTGCTGCTGTAACCAAAACTGGACGGCTGACTTCTGTTGTTGATTTCATTTGTTTGTTATTTCCTCCAATATTTCTCATTAAGCCATTCCACATTTTTGATTTCCTTCCACGTGGTAAGGTCAATTGCTGCTGTAACCAAAACTAGACGGTTGACTTCTGTTGTTGATTTCATTCGTTTGTTATTTCCTTCAATGTTTCTTACTCTAACACTTCTTGTCGTATTGCTGAGGGATGAAAGCTTGACACACGTGTCTAAGGAAACCACTTTGGTATAAAGGACTGTTCTTATTTCCTTTTTTTTGTTTAATCAACAATTATCCGAGTAGGCCATTCCACATTGTTGATTTTCTTGGACTCGGATGTCTTGCAGGTAGCTATAATCTCCCACGTGGTAAGGTCAATTGCTGCTGTATCCACAAATGCACGTCTGACTTCTGTTGTTGATTTCATTTGTTTGTTATTTCCTTCTATGTTTCTCATTCTTACACTTTTCATCGTATTGCACAGGGACGAAAGCTTGACACGCGTGTCTAAGGAAACCACTCTGGTATAAGGGACTGTTCTTATTCCCTTCTTTTTGTTTAATGAACAATTATCCAAGTAAGCCGTTCCACATTGTTCATTCTCTTGGGCTCGGATGTCACGCAGGTAGCTATAATCTCCCACGTGGTAAGGTCAATTGCTGCTGTAACCACAAATGCACGACTGACTTCTGTTGTTGATTTCATTCGTTTGTTATTTTCTTTAATGTTTCTCATTCTAACACTTTTCATCGTATTGCACAGGGACGAAAGCTTGACACGCGTGTCTAAGGAAACCACTTTGGTATAAGGGACTGTTCTTATTCCCTTCTTATTGTTTAATGAACAATTATCCAAGTAAGCCATTCCACATTGTTGATTTTCTTGGACTCGGATGTCACGCAGGTAGCTATAATCTCCCACGTGGTAATGTCAATTGCTGCTGTAACCACAAATGCACGACTGACTTCGGTTGTTGATTTCATTTGTTTGTTATTTCATTCTATGTTTCTCATTCTAACACTTTTCATCGTATTGCACAGGGACGAAAGCTTGACACACGTGTCTAAGGAAACCACTTTGGTATAAGGGAATGTTCTTATTCCCTTTCTTTTTGTTTAATGAACAATTATCCAAGTAAGCCATTCCACATTGTTGATTTTCTTAGACTCGGATGTCACGCAGGTAGCTATGATCTCCCACGTGGTGAGGTCAATTGCTGCTGTAACCACAAATGCACGTCTGACTTTTGTTGTTGATTTCATTTGTTTGTTATTTCCTTCTATGTTTCTCATTCTAACACTTTTCATCGTATTGCAAAGGGACGAAAGCTTGACACACGTGTCTAAGGAAACCACTCTGGTATAAGGGACTGTTCTTATTCCCTTCTTTTTGTTTAATGAACAATTATCCAAGTAAGCCGTTCCACATTGTTCATTCTCTTGGGCTCGGATGTCACGCAGGTAGCTATAATCTCCCACGTGGTAAGGTCAACTCCGCCTGTGGTGGGTGTTGGGTGGATTGAGTAGCCCAATAGCTGCCACTGCCGGTCCCAAGCCCGGATAAAGGAGGAGGGTTGTAGGGTGAGGCTAGCGACCTACCCTACGTAATCAAAAGAAACACTGCTCACAGAACCCAAACCGAGCCTCGGAACACGACGGATTTACTGATAACGGACCAAGCGAGAGTAAGGAACACGAGAGGTAACACGAAGATGAGAAGGAAGAGGAAGAGGACACAACTGAGGATAGGATGCTGGAACGTAAGATCTTTTAGTGGAAGAGACCAGGAAATCATTCTAGAACTGCGAAACAAGAAAATAGACATCTGCGCAATCTCCGAGACGAAGAAGAGAGGGAAAGGAACCGAACAGTATGGCGACTACATCTTGATATACTCCGGGAGGCCAAAAGAAACTAGAGCGACGTCGGGAGTGGGAGTACTCATAGATTACAAATATCAGAACATCATCAGTGACATCGAATATCGGAGCGATCGAATACTAAAAATCAGTCTGAAACTGGAAAACCACTTCACACACATAATATCAGTTTATGCACCGGATACTGGAAGGCCAACACAGGAGGCCCTCGACTTCTATGAGCAATTGCAATTAACAGTTGACAAGATACCCAAGCAAGACCAAATTATTATCATGGGAGATATGAACGGGAGAGTGGGTAACGAGGTAATTCCAGGAATTAAGAACGTATTCAACGAAGAAATCATAAATGACCGGGGAGAGATGCTCATCGAATTCTGCACCTACAACGAGCTAAGAATCAACAACACATACTTTCGTCACAAACCTCAACATAAGATTACTTTCCGTGGGAGCAGGGGTGTAACTTCTACAATAGACTACATCCTTACGAATAGAGCAATTGTACCAGAACAAGTGTTAGATATTAGATCATTAACATCGGCAAACATAGGGTCTGACCACAATTTGGTGCTAGGTGTGATATCTGGAATGAGAAGACCAACAAAAGCGGACAAACAACACGATCCAGTAACAAAGTTCAACATCGAGTCCCTAAAAACAGAGAGCATACTCGACTTATATAGGAGACGTTTGACAAACAAAATAGAGGAAACAACAATCGGTGACCAACATACGGTGAACGAGGCGTGGAAAATACTCCTAAAGAACATAAATGAAGCAGCCGAAGAAGCGCTGGGGAAGAGAACAATCAAGGCAACCTCACATCAGCGGAGAGAGAAGCCCTGGTTCACATCGGAAGTAAAAGATCTGGCACAAGAAAAGAAGGAGGCACATCTAACCTACATAAATAACAAGACGCCGAGAAACTTTCTAAAGTATACTGAAATTAGGAACAGAGTCAATAAAAGAATTAGAGAGATAAAGAAAGAACACTGGGAGAACTTTAGTCGAGAGATGGAAAATGACCTATATGGAACTCAAAAACGCATATGGAAGATGCTCAGAGCCGCGAAAAAAGAGGTAAATGAGACAGTGCAAATACATAACATCACCGCGGATAAATGGAAAGAGTACTTCACAAATCTGCACTCCCAGGATAATGACCAGCCACTAGAAAGGAGACAAAAACTGCGGCGAGAATATGCAATAAGCTTGGAAGAGGACAAGCGGGTTACAACAGAAGAAGTGATGGACGAGATGAAACATCTCAAAAACGGAAAAGCTCCCGGTCCAGACAACATTCCTAATGAACTGTTGAAACAAGGAGGAGTAAGATTGGCTGAACAGCTCACCAAACTATTCAATAAGATTCTAGGGAGCGCAGTAATACCAGACGAATGGAAAGAGAGCATAACAATACCTTTATTCAAAAAGGGAAAAACATCAGATCCAGCAAACTACAGAGGAATATCATTGTTGAACACCTCCATGAAACTGTTCACTCGTATACTGGGACAACACATATTGCAACACACCAAGCTATGTGAAGAACAACAGGGCTTCCGCAAAAATCGTTCCACGGTCGACGCTGTATTCGTTGTTAGACAAGTAATAGAGAAATCCATTGAATATGACAAACCTGCGTACTTGTGCTTCATAGACTTGAGTAAGGCATTCGACAGAATACAACTGACGGATGTTGTGGAAGAACTGAAGCACAGAGGAATACATCCAAACATTGTAGAGACGATAAAACAACTAAACACAGGCAACACTACCACAGTCAAGACAAGAGCAACCACAACCGATAAAGTAAAGATCAACCTAGGAGTGAGACAGGGAGATAGTCTTAGTCCACTGTTGTTTAATCTGATAATGGACAGGATAATACACAAAGTACGAAGGGTGAACCAAGGATACAGAATGGGGAACGAACTATTGAAGATCTTGTGTTATGCAGATGACGCAGTACTATTTGCAGATAGTGAAGACGGGCTGCAATGGTTAATACAGGCATTTTACAGGGAGGCTCTAGAACTCAATATGGTAATATCAATCCCTAAAACTAAGAGCATGGTGATCGCCAGGGAACCCCGCCGATGTAAGCTGGAGATAAATAACAAAATCATCGAACAAGTATTCTCCTTTAACTATCTGGGCGTAACGATATCGCCATATGGAAGCTTAAAAGATAGTGTAAGACATCAGATGAATAAGGCAGCCAGAATATCGGGGGCCCTAAGGAATATCATCTGGAAGAACAATTGCATGACAACAACCAGTAAAGTGAGAATTTACAAAGCATGTGTCAGACCCATAATGACATACGCGGCGGAAACAAGAGCAGAAACAGCTGAAACTAAAAGAATGGCACGAACAAACGAGATGCGAGTTTTGAGGGCAATCACAGGAAACACATTGAGAGACCAGAGAAGAAGCGACGAGATCAGAAAAGAATGCCAGACGGAGGACGTAGTTAGATGGACCCGCGCGAGAAGAAGGTTCTGGAATGAACATGTCTCACGTATGTCAAGCGACAGAATAGCGAAAATCGCGAGAAACGGAAGACCAGCATCCAAAAGACCTGTAGGGAGACCCCCAAAAAGGTGGAAGGACAGCTGGACCTCAATATCTCAAGAACGAGAGGAGGAAAATGGGTGAAACAAGCTAGCAAGCTTTCGTAAAGTAGAAGAAGAAGAAGTGGTAAGGTCAATTGCTGCTGTAACCACAAATGCACGACTGACTTCTGTTGTTGATTTCATTCGTTTGTTATTTTCTTTAATGTTTCTCATTCTAACACTTTTCATCGTATTGCACAGGGACGAAAGCTTGACACGCGTGTCTAAGGAAACCACTTTGGTATAAGGGACTGTTCTTATTCCCTTCTTATTGTTTAATGAACAATTATCCAAGTAAGCCATTCCACATTGTTGATTTTCTTGGACTCGGATGTCACGCAGGTAGCTGTAATCTCCCACGTGGTGGAGTCAATTGCTGCTGTACCACAAATGCACGACTGACTTCTATTGTTGATTTCATTCGTTTGTTATTTTCTTCAATGATTCTCATTCTAACACTTTTCATCGTATTGCACAGGGACGAAAGCTTGACACGCGTGTCTAAGGAAACCACTTTGGTATAAGGGACTGTTCTTATTCCCTTCTTTTTGTTTAATGAACAATTATCCAAGTAAGCAATTCCACATTGTTGATTTTCTTGGACTCGGATGTCACGCCGGTAGCTATAGTCTCCCACGTGGTAAGGTCAATTGCTGCTGTAACCACAAATGCACGACTGACTTTTGTTGTTGATTTCATTCGTTTGTTATTTTCTTCAATGATTCTCATTCTAACACTTTTCATCTTATTGCACAGGGACGAAAGCTTGACACGCGTGTCTAAGGAAACCACTTTGGTATAAGGGAGTGTTCTTATTCCCTTCTTTTTGTTTAATGAACAATTATCCAAGTAAGCCGTTCCACATTGTTGATTTTCTTGGGCTCGGATGTCACGCAGGTAGCTATAATCTCCCACGTGGTAAGGTCAATTGCTGCTGTAATCACAAATGCACGACTGACTTCTGTTGTTGATTTGATTTGTTTGTTATTTCCTTCAATGGTTCTCATTCTAACACTTCTCATCGTATTGCACAGGGACGAAAGCTTGACACACGTGTCTATGGAAACCACATTGGTATAAGGGACTGTTCTTATTCCCTTCTTTCTGTATTATGATCAATTATCCAAGTAAGCCATTCCACATTGTTGATTTTCTTGGACTCGGATGACACGCAGTTAGCTATTATCTTTTACGTGGTAAGGTCAATTGCTGCTGTAACCACAAATGCACGACTGACTTCTGTTGTTGATTTCATTTGTTTGTTATTTCCTTTGATGTTTCTCATTCTAACATTTCTCATCGTATTGCACAGGGACGAAAGCTTGACACACGTGTCTAAGGAAACCACTTTGGTATAAGGGACTGTTCTTATTCCCTTCTTTTTGTTTAATGAACAATTATCCAAGTAAGCCGTTCCACATTGTTCATTTTCTTGGGCTCGGATGTCACGCAGGTAGCTGTAATCTCCCACGTGGTAAGGTCAATTGCTGCTGTAACCACAAATGCACGACTGACTTCTGTTGTTGATTTCATTCGTTTGTTATTTTCTTCAATGTTTCTCATTCTAACACTTTTCATCGTATTGCACAGGGACGAAAGCTTGACACGCGTGTCTGAGGAAACCACTTTGGTATAAGGGTCTGTTCTTATTCCCTTCTTTTTGTTTAATGAACAATTATCCAAGTAAGCCATTCCACATTGTTGATTTTCTTGGACTCGGATGTCACGCAGGTAGCTATAATCTCTCACGTGGTGAGGTCAATTGCTGCTGTAACCACAAATGCACGACTGACTTCTATTGTTGATTTCATTCGTTTGTTATTTTCTTCAATGATTCTCAATCTAACACTTTCCATCGTATTGCACAGGGACCAAAGCTTGACACGCGTGTCAATTGCTGCTGTAATCACAAATGCACGACTGACTTCTGTTGTTGATTTGATTTGTTTGTTATTTCCTTCAATGTTTCTCATTCTAACACTTTTCATCGTATTGCACAGGGACGAAAGCTTGACACACGTGTCTAAGGAAACCACTTTGGTATAAGGGACTGTTCTTATTCCCTTCTTTTTGTTTAATGAACAATTATTCAAGTAAGCCGTTCCACATTGTTGATTTTCTTGGACTCGGATGTCACGCAGGTAGCTATAATCTCCCACGTGGTAAGGTCAATTGCTGCTGTAACCACAAATGCACGACTGACTTCTGTTGTTGATTTCATTCGTTTGTTATTTTCTTCAATGTTTCTCATTCTAACACTTTTCATCGTATTGCACAGGGACGAAAGCTTGACACACGTGTCTATGGAAACCACATTGGTATAAGGGACTGTTCTTACTTCATTCTTTCTGTATAATGATCAATTATCCAAGTAAGCCATTCCACATTGTTGATTTTCTTGGACTCGGATGTCACGCAGGTAGCTGTAATCTCCCACGTGGTGGAGTCAATTGCTGCTGTACCACAAATGCACGACTGACTTCTATTGTTGATTTCATTCGTTTGTTATTTTCTTCAATGATTCTCATTCTAACACTTTTCATCGTATTGCACAGGGACGAAAGCTTGACACGCGTGTCTAAGGAAACCACTTTGGTATAAGGGACTGTTCTTATTCCCTTCTTTTTGTTTAATGAACAATTATCCAAGTAAGCAATTCCACATTGTTGATTTTCTTGGACTCGGATGTCACGCCGGTAGCTATAGTCTCCCACGTGGTAAGGTCAATTGCTGCTGTAACCACAAATGCACGACTGACTTCTGTTGTTGATTTCATTTGTTCGTTATTTCCTTTAATGTTTCTCATTCTAACACTTTTCATCGTATTGCACAGGGACGAAAGCTTGACACGCGAGTCTACGGAAACCACTTTAGTATAAGGGACTGTTCTTATTCCCTTCTTTTTGTTTAATGAACAATTATCCAAGTAAGCCTTCCACATTGTTGATTTTCTTGGACTCGGATGTCACGCAGGTAGCTATAATCTCCCACGTGGTGAGGTCAATTGCTGCTGTAACCACAAATGCACGACTGACTTCTGTTGTTGATTTCATTCGTTTGTTATTTTCTTCAATGATTCTCATTCTAACACTTTTCATCTTATTGCACAGGGACGAAAGCTTGACACGCGTGTCTAAGGAAACCACTTTGGTATAAGGGACTGTTCTTATTCCCTTCTTTTTGTTTAATGAACAATTATCCAAGTAAGCCGTTCCACATTGTTGATTTTCTTGGGCTCGGATGTCACGCAGGTAGCTATAATCTCCCACGTGGTAAGGTCAATTGCTGCTGTAATCACAAATGCACGACTGACTTCTGTTGTTGATTTGATTTGTTTGTTATTTCCTTCAATGGTTCTCATTCTAACACTTCTCATCGTATTGCACAGGGACGAAAGCTTGACACACGTGTCTATGGAAACCACATTGGTATAAGGGACTGTTCTTATTCCCTTCTTTCTGTATTATGATCAATTATCCAAGTAAGCCATTCCACATTGTTGATTTTCTTGGACTCGGATGACACGCAGTTAGCTATTATCTTTTACGTGGTAAGGTCAATTGCTGCTGTAACCACAAATGCACGACTGACTTCTGTTGTTGATTTCATTTGTTTGTTATTTCCTTTGATGTTTCTCATTCTAACATTTCTCATCGTATTGCACAGGGACGAAAGCTTGACACACGTGTCTAAGGAAACCACTTTGGTATAAGGGACTGTTTTTATTCCCTTCTTTTTGTTTAATGAACAATTATCCAAGTAAGCCGTTCCACATTGTTCATTTTCTTGGGCTCGGATTTCACGCAGGTAGCTGTAATCTCCCACGTGGTACGGTCAATTGCTGCTGTAACCACAAATGCACGACTGACTTCTGTTGTTGATTTCATTCGTTTGTTATTTTCTTCAATGTTTCTCATTCTAACACTTTTCATCGTATTGCACAGGGACGAAAGCTTGAAACGCGTGTCTGAGGAAACCACTTTGGTATAAGGGTCTGTTCTTATTCCCTTCTTTTTGTTTAATGAACAATTATCCAAGTAAGCCATTCCACATTGTTGATTTTCTTGGACTCGGATGTCACGCAGGTAGCTATAATCTCCCACGTGGTGAGGTCAATTGCTGCTGTAACCACAAATGCACGACTGACTTCTATTGTTGATTTCATTCGTTTGTTATTTTCTTCAATGATTCTCAATCTAACACTTTCCATCGTATTGCACAGGGACCAAAGCTTGACACGCGTGTCAATTGCTGCTGTAATCACAAATGCACGACTGACTTCTGTTGTTGATTTGATTTGTTTGTTATTTCCTTCAATGTTTCTCATTCTAACACTTTTCATCGTATTGCACAGGGACGAAAGCTTGACACACGTGTCTAAGGAAACCACTTTGGTATAAGGGACTGTTCTTATTCCCTTCTTTTTGTTTAATGAACAATTATTCAAGTAAGCCGTTCCACATTGTTGATTTTCTTGGACTCAGATGTCACGCAGGTAGCTATAATCTCCCACGTGGTAAGGTCAATTGCTGCTGTAACCACAAATGCACGACTGACTTCTGTTGTTGATTTCATTTGTTCGTTATTTCCTTTAATGTTTCTCATTCTAACACTTTTCATCGTATTGCACAGGGACGAAAGCTTGACACGCGAGTCTACGGAAACCACTTTAGTATAAGGGACTGTTCTTATTCCCTTCTTTTTGTTTAATGAACAATTATCCAAGTAAGCCATTCCACATTGTTGATTTTCTTGGACTCGGATGTCCCGCAGGTAGCTATAATCTCCCACGTGGTAAGGTCAATTGCTGCTGTAACCACAAATGCACGACTGACTTCTGTTGTTGATTTCATTTGTTTGTTATTTTCTTCAATGTTTCTCATTCTAACACTTTTCATCGTATTGCACAGGGACGAAAGCTTGACACACGTGTCTATGGAAACCACATTGGTATAAGGGACTGTTCTTACTTCATTCTTTCTGTATAATGATCAATTATCCAAGTAAGCCATTCCACATTGTTGATTTTCTTGGACTCGGATGTCACGCAGGTAGCTATAATCTCCCACGTGGTAAGGTCAATTGCTGCTGTAATCACAAATGCACGACTGACTTCTGTTGTTGATTTGATTTGTTTGTTATTTCCTTCAATGTTTCTCATTCTAACACTTTTCATCGTATTGCACAGGGACGAAAGCTTGACACGCGTGTCTAAGGAAACCACTTTGGTATGAGGGACTGTTCTTATTCCCTTCTTCTTGTTAAATGAACAATTATCCAAGTAAGCCATTCCACATTGTTGATTTTCTTGGACTCGGATGTCCCGCAGGTAGCTATAATCTCCCACGTGGTAAGGTCAATTGCTGCTGTAACCACAAATGCACGACTGACTTCTGTTGTTGATTTAATTCGTTTGTTATTTTCTTCAATGTTTCTCATTCTAACACTTTTCATCGTATTGCACAGTGACGAAAGCTTGACACACGTGTCTAAGGAAACCACTTTGGTATGAGGGACTGCTCTTCTTCCCTTTTTTCTTTTTGATGAACAATTATCTAAGTAAGCCATTCCACATTGTTGATTTTCTTGGACTAGGATGTCACGCAGCTAGCTATAATCTCCCACGTGGTAAGGTCAATTGCTGCTGTAACCACAAATGCACGACTGACTTCTGTTGTTGATTTCATTTGTTTGTTTTTTCCTTCTATGTTTCTCATTCTTACACTTTTCATCGTATTGCACAGGGACGAAAGCTTGACACACGTGTCTATGGAAACCACATTCGTATAAGGGACTGTTCTTACTTCATTCTTTCTGTATAATGATCAATTATCCAAGTAAGTCATTCCACATTGTTGATTTTCTTGGACTCGGATGTCACGCAGGTAGCTATAATCTCCCACGTGGTAAGGTCAATTGCTGCTGAATTCACAAATGCACGACTGACTTCTGTTGTTGATTTCATTTGTTTGTTATTTCCTTCTATGTTTCTCATTCTAACACTTTTCATCGTATTGCACAGGGACGAAAGCTTGACACACGTGTCTAAGGAAACCACTATGTTATAAGGGACTTTTCTCATTCTCTTTTTTTTGTAAAATCAACAAGTAGGCAATTCCACATTGTTGATTATCTTGGACTCGGATGTCACGCAGGTAGCTATAATCTCCCACGTGGTAAGGTCAATTGCTGCTGTAACCACAAATGCACGACTGACTTCTGTTGTTGATTTCATTCGTTTGTTATTTTCTTCAATGTTTCTCATTCTAACACTTTTCATCGTATTGCACAGGGACGAAAGCTTGACACACGTGTCTATGGAAACCACATTGGTATAAGGGACTGTTCTTACTTCATTCTTTCTGTATAATGATCAATTATCCAAGTAAGCCATTCCACATTGTTGATTTTCTTGGACTCGGATGTCACGCAGGTAGCTATAATCTCCCACGTGGTAAGGTCAATTGCTGCTGTAATCACAAATGCACGACTGACTTCTGTTGTTGATTTGATTTGTTTGTTATTTCCTACAATGTTTCTCATTCTAACACTTTTCATCGTATTGCACAGGGACGAAAGCTATACACGCGTGTCTAAGGAAACCACTTTGGTATGAGGGACTGTTCTTATTCCCTTCTTCTTGTTAAATGAACAATTATCCAAGTAAGCCATTCCACATTGTTGATTTTCTTGGACTCGGATGTCCCGCAGGTAGCTATAATCTCCCACGTGGTAAGGTCAATTGCTGCTGTAACCACAAATGCACGACTGACTTCTGTTGTTGATTTAATTCGTTTGTTATTTTCTTCAATGTTTCTCATTCTAACACTTTTCATCGTATTGCACAGTGACGAAAGCTTGACACACGTGTCTAAGGAAACCACTTTGGTATGAGGGACTGCTCTTCTTCCCTTTTTTCTTTTCGATGAACAATTATCCAAGTAAGCCATTCCACATTGTTGATTTTCTTGGACTAGGATGTCACGCAGCTAGCTATAATCTCCCACGTGGTAAGGTCAATTGCTGCTGTAACCACAAATGCACGACTGACTTCTGTTGTTGATTTCATTTGTTTGTTTTTTCCTTCTATGTTTCTCATTCTTACACTTTTCATCGTATTGCACAGGGACGAAAGCTTGACACACGTGTCTATGGAAACCACATTCGTATAAGGGACTGTTCTTACTTCATTCTTTCTGTATAATGATCAATTATCCAAGTAAGTCATTCCACATTGTTGATTTTCTTGGACTCGGATGTCACGCAGGTAGCTATAATCTCCCACGTGGTAAGGTCAATTGCTGCTGAAATCACAAATGCACGACTGACTTCTGTTGTTGATTTCATTTGTTTGTTATTTCCTTCTATGTTTCTCATTCTAACACTTTTCATCGTATTGCATAGGGACGAAAGCTTGACACACGTGTCTAAGGAAACCACTTTGGTATAAGGGACTTTTCTCATTCTCTTTTTTTTGTTTAATCAACTATTATCCAAGTAGGCCATTCCACATTGTTGATTATCTTGGACTCGGATGTCACGCAGGTAGCTATAATCTCCCACGTGGTAAGGTCAATTGCTGCTGTAACCACAAATGCACGACTGACTTCTAATGTTGATTTCATTTGTTTGTTATTTCCTTCTATGTTTCTCATTCTAACACTTTTCATCGTATTGCACAGGAATGAAAGCTTGACACAGGTGTCTAAGGAAACCACTTTGGTATAAGGGACTGTTCTTATTCCCTTCTTTTCGTTTAATGAACAATTATCCAAATAAGCCATTCCACATTGTTGATTTTCTTAGACTCGGATGACACGCGGGTAGCTATAATCTCCCACGTGGTAAGGTCAATTGCTGATGTAACCACAATTGGACGGCTGACTTCTGTTGTTGATTTCATTCGTTTGTTATTTTCTTCAATGTTTCTCATTCTAACACTTTTCATCGTATTGCACAGGGACGAAAGCATGACACACGTGTCTATGGAAACCACATTGGTATAAGGGACTGTTCTTACTTCATTCTTTCTGTATAATGATCAATTATCCAAGTAAGCCATTCCACATTGTTGATTTTCTTGGACTCGGATGTCACGCAGGTAGCTATAATCTCCCACGTGGTAAGGTCAATTGCTGCTGTAATCACAAATGCACGACTGACTTCTGTTGTTGATTTGATTTGTTTGTTATTTCCTTCTATGTTTCTCATTCTAACACTTTTCATCGTATTGCACAGGGACGAAAGCTTGACACGCGTGTCTAAGGAAACCACTTTGGTATGAGGGACTGCTCTTATTCCCTTCTTCTTGTTAAATGATCAATTATCCAAGTAAGTCATTCCACATTGTTGATTTTCTTGGACTCGGATGTCACGCAGGTAGCTATAATCTCCCACGTGGTAAGGTCAATTGCTGCTGTAACCACAAATGCACGACTGACTTCTGTTGTTGATTTCATTTGTTTGTTATTTCCTTCTATGTTTCTCATTCTAACACTTTTCATCGTATTGCACAGGAACGAAAGCTTGACACAGTTGTCTAAGGAAACCACTTTGGTATAAGGGACTGTTCTTATCCCTTCTTTTTGTTTAATGAACAATTATCCAAATAAGCCATTCCACATTATTGATTTTCTTGGACTCGTATGACACGCAGGTAGCTATAATCTCCCACGTGGTAAGGTCAATTGCTGCTGTAACCACAATTGGACGGCTGACTTCTGTTGTTGATTTCATTTGTTTGTTATTTCCTTCGATGTTTCTCATTCTAACACTTCTCATCGTATTGCACAGGGACGAAAGCTTGACACACGTATCTATGGAAACCACATTGGTATAAGGGACTGTTCTTATTCCCTTCTTTCTGTATGATGATCAATTATCCAAGTAAGCCATTCCACATTGTTGATTTTCTTGGACTCGGATGACACGCAGGTAGCTATAATCTGTAACGTGGTAAGGTCAATTGCTGCTGTAACCACAAATGCACGACTGACTTCTGTTGTTGATTTCATTTGTTTGTTATTTCCTTCAATGTTTCTCATTCTAACACTTTTCATCGTATTGCACAGGGACGAAAGCTTGACACACGTGTCTAAGGAAACCACTTTGGTATAAGGGACTGTTCTTATTCCCTTCTTTTTGTTTAATGAACAATTATTCAAGTAACCCGTTCCACATTGTTGATTTTCTTGGACTCAGATGTCACGCAGGTAGCTATAATCTCCCACGTGGTAAGGTCAATTGCTGCTGTAACCACAAATGCACGACTGACTTCTGTTGTTGATTTCATTCGTTTGTTATTTTCTTCAATGTTTCTCATTCTAACACTTTTCATCGTATTGCACAGGGACGAAAGCTTGATTCACGTGTCTATGGAAACCACATTGGTATAAGGGACTATTCTTACTTCATTCTTTCTGTATAATGATCAATTATCCAAGTAAGCCATTCCACATATTTGATTTTCTTGGACTCGGATGTCACGCAGGTAGCTATAATCTCCCACGTGGTAAGGTCAATTGCTGCTGTAATCACAAATGCACGACTGACTTCTGTTGTTGATTTGATTTGTTTGTTATTTCCTTCAATGTTTCTCATTCTAACACTTTTCATCGTATTGCACAGGGACGAAAGCTTGACACGCGTGTCTAAGGAAACCACTTTGGTATGAGGGACTGTTCTTATTTCCTTCTTCTTGTTAAATGAACAATTATCCAAGTAAGCCATTTCACATTGTTGATTTTCTTGGACTCGGATGTCACGCAGGTAGCTATAATCTCCCACGTGGTAAGGTCAATTGCTGCTGTAACCACAAATGCACGACTGACTTCTGTTGTTGATTTAATTCGTTTGTTATTTTCTTCAATGTTTCTCATTCTTACACTTTTCATCGTATTGCACAGTGACGAAAGCTTGACACACGTGTCTAAGGAAATCATTTTGGTATGAGGGACTGCTCTTCTTCCCTTTTTTCTTTTTGATGAACAATTATCCAAGTAAGTCATTCCACATTGTTGATTTTCTTGGACTAGGATGTCACGCAGCTAGCTATAATTTCCCACGTGGTAAGGTCAATTGCTGCTGTAACCACAAATGCACGACTGACTTCTGTTGTTGATTTCATTTGTTCGAAATTTCCTTCAATGTTTCTCATTCTAACACTTTTCATCGTATTGCACAGGGACGAAAGCTTGACACACGTGTCTGAGAAAACCACTTTGGTATGAGGGACTGTTCTTATTTCCTTCTTCTTGTTAAATGAACAATTATCCAAGTAAGCCATTTCACATTGTTGATTTTCTTGGACTCGGATGTCACGCAGGTAGCTATAATCTCCCACGTGGTAAGGTCAATTGCTGCTGTAACCACAAATGCACGACTGACTTCTGTTGTTGATTTAATTCGTTTGTTATTTTCTTCAATGTTTCTCATTCTTACACTTTTCATCGTATTGCACAGGGACGAAAGCTTGACACACGTATCTATGGAAACCACATTGGTATAAGGGACTGTTCTTATTCCCTTCTTTCTGTATGATGATCAATTATCCAAGTAAGCCATTCCACATTGTTGATTTTCTTGGACTCGGATGACACGCAGGTAGCTATAATCTGTAACGTGGTAAGGTCAATTGCTGCTGTAACCACAAATGCACGACTGACTTCTGTTGTTGATTTCATTTGTTTGTTATTTCCTTCAATGTTTCTCATTCTAACACTTTTCATCGTATTGCACAGGGACGAAAGCTTGACACACGTGTCTGAGAAAACCACTTTGGTATGAGGGACTGTTCTTATTCCCTTTTTTTTGTTTAATCAACAATTATCCAAGTAAGCCATTCCACATTGTTGATTTTCTTGGACTCGGATGTCACGCAGGTTGCTATAATCTCCCACGTGGTAAGGTCAATTGCAGCTGTAACCATAAATGCACGACTGACTTCTGTTGTTGATTTCATTTGTTCGAAATTTCCTTCAATGTTTCTCATTCTAATACTTTTCATCGTATTGCACAGGGACGAAAGCTTGACACACGTGTCTATGGAAACCACATTCGTATAAGGGACTGTTCTTACTTCATTCTTTCTGTATAATGATCAATTATTCAAGTAAGTCATTCCACATTGTTGATTTTCTTGGACTCGGATGTCACGCAGGTAGCTATAATCTCCCACGTGGTAAGGTCAACTGCTGCTGAAATCACAAATGCAACTGACTTCTGTTGTTGATTTCATTTGTTTGTTATTTTCTTCAATGTTTCTCATTCTAACACTTTTCATCGTATTGCACAGGGACGAAAGCTTGACACGCGTGTCTGAGGAAACCACTTTGGTATAAGGGTCTGTTCTTATTCCCTTCTTTTTGTTTAATGAACAATTATCCAAGTAAGCCATTCCACATTATTGATTTTCTTGGACTCGTATGACACGCAGGTAGCTATAATCTCCCACGTGGTAAGGTCAATTGCTGCTGTAACCACAATTGGACGGCTGACTTCTGTTGTTGATTTCATTTGTTTGTTATTTCCTTCGATGTTTCTCATTCTAACACTTCTCATCGTATTGCACAGGGACGAAAGCTTGACACACGTATCTATGGAAACCACATTGGTATAAGGGACTGTTCTTATTCCCTTCTTTCTGTATGATGATCAATTATCCAAGTAAGCCATTCCACATTGTTGATTTTCTTGGACTCGGATGACACGCAGGTAGCTATAATCTGTAACGTGGTAAGGTCAATTGCTGCTGTAACCACAAATGCACGACTGACTTCTGTTGTTGATTTCATTTGTTTGTTATTTCCTTCAATGTTTCTCATTCTAACACTTTTCATCGTATTGCACAGGGACGAAAGCTTGACACACGTGTCTAAGGAAACCACTTTGGTATAAGGGACTGTTCTTATTCCCTTCTTTTTGTTTAATGAACAATTATTCAAGTAACCCGTTCCACATTGTTGATTTTCTTGGACTCAGATGTCACGCAGGTAGCTATAATCTCCCACGTGGTAAGGTCAATTGCTGCTGTAACCACAAATGCACGACTGACTTCTGTTGTTGATTTCATTCGTTTGTTATTTTCTTCAATGTTTCTCATTCTAACACTTTTCATCGTATTGCACAGGGACGAAAGCTTGATTCACGTGTCTATGGAAACCACATTGGTATAAGGGACTATTCTTACTTCATTCTTTCTGTATAATGATCAATTATCCAAGTAAGCCATTCCACATATTTGATTTTCTTGGACTCGGATGTCACGCAGGTAGCTATAATCTCCCACGTGGTAAGGTCAATTGCTGCTGTAATCACAAATGCACGACTGACTTCTGTTGTTGATTTGATTTGTTTGTTATTTCCTTCAATGTTTCTCATTCTAACACTTTTCATCGTATTGCACAGGGACGAAAGCTTGACACGCGTGTCTAAGGAAACCACTTTGGTATGAGGGACTGTTCTTATTTCCTTCTTCTTGTTAAATGAACAATTATCCAAGTAAGCCATTTCACATTGTTGATTTTCTTGGACTCGGATGTCACGCAGGTAGCTATAATCTCCCACGTGGTAAGGTCAATTGCTGCTGTAACCACAAATGCACGACTGACTTCTGTTGTTGATTTAATTCGTTTGTTATTTTCTTCAATGTTTCTCATTCTTACACTTTTCATCGTATTGCACAGTGACGAAAGCTTGACACACGTGTCTAAGGAAATCATTTTGGTATGAGGGACTGCTCTTCTTCCCTTTTTTCTTTTTGATGAACAATTATCCAAGTAAGTCATTCCACATTGTTGATTTTCTTGGACTAGGATGTCACGCAGCTAGCTATAATTTCCCACGTGGTAAGGTCAATTGCTGCTGTAACCACAAATGCACGACTGACTTCTGTTGTTGATTTCATTTGTTCGAAATTTCCTTCAATGTTTCTCATTCTAACACTTTTCATCGTATTGCACAGGGACGAAAGCTTGACACACGTGTCTGAGAAAACCACTTTGGTATGAGGGACTGTTCTTATTTCCTTCTTCTTGTTAAATGAACAATTATCCAAGTAAGCCATTTCACATTGTTGATTTTCTTGGACTCGGATGTCACGCAGGTAGCTATAATCTCCCACGTGGTAAGGTCAATTGCTGCTGTAACCACAAATGCACGACTGACTTCTGTTGTTGATTTAATTCGTTTGTTATTTTCTTCAATGTTTCTCATTCTTACACTTTTCATCGTATTGCACAGGGACGAAAGCTTGACACACGTATCTATGGAAACCACATTGGTATAAGGGACTGTTCTTATTCCCTTCTTTCTGTATGATGATCAATTATCCAAGTAAGCCATTCCACATTGTTGATTTTCTTGGACTCGGATGACACGCAGGTAGCTATAATCTGTAACGTGGTAAGGTCAATTGCTGCTGTAACCACAAATGCACGACTGACTTCTGTTGTTGATTTCATTTGTTTGTTATTTCCTTCAATGTTTCTCATTCTAACACTTTTCATCGTATTGCACAGGGACGAAAGCTTGACACACGTGTCTGAGAAAACCACTTTGGTATGAGGGACTGTTCTTATTCCCTTTTTTTTGTTTAATCAACAATTATCCAAGTAAGCCATTCCACATTGTTGATTTTCTTGGACTCGGATGTCACGCAGGTTGCTATAATCTCCCACGTGGTAAGGTCAATTGCAGCTGTAACCATAAATGCACGACTGACTTCTGTTGTTGATTTCATTTGTTCGAAATTTCCTTCAATGTTTCTCATTCTAATACTTTTCATCGTATTGCACAGGGACGAAAGCTTGACACACGTGTCTATGGAAACCACATTCGTATAAGGGACTGTTCTTACTTCATTCTTTCTGTATAATGATCAATTATTCAAGTAAGTCATTCCACATTGTTGATTTTCTTGGACTCGGATGTCACGCAGGTAGCTATAATCTCCCACGTGGTAAGGTCAACTGCTGCTGAAATCACAAATGCAACTGACTTCTGTTGTTGATTTCATTTGTTTGTTATTTTCTTCAATGTTTCTCATTCTAACACTTTTCATCGTATTGCACAGGGACGAAAGCTTGACACGCGTGTCTGAGGAAACCACTTTGGTATAAGGGTCTGTTCTTATTCCCTTCTTTTTGTTTAATGAACAATTATCCAAGTAAGCCATTCCACATTGTTGATTTTCTTGGACTCGGATGTCACGCAGGTAGCTATAATCTCCCACGTGGTGAGGTCAATTGCTGCTGTAACCACAAATGCACGACTGACTTCTATTGTTGATTTCATTCGTTTGTTATTTTCTTCAATGATTCTCAATCTAACACTTTCCATCGTATTGCACAGGGACCAAAGCTTGACACGCGTGTCAATTGCTGCTGTTATCACAAATGCACGACTGACTTCTGTTGTTGATTTGATTTGTTTGTTATTTCCTTCAATGTTTCTCATTCTAACACTTTTCATCGTATTGCACAGGGACGAAAGCTTGACACACGTGTCTAAGGAAACCACTTTGGTATAAGGGACTGTTCTTATTCCCTTCTTTTTGTTTAATGAACAATTATTCAAGTAAGCCATTTCACATTGTTGATTTTCTTGGACTCGGATGTCACGCAGGTAGCTATAATCTCCCACGTGGTAAGGTCAATTGCTGCTGTAACCACAAATGCACGACTGACTTCTGTTGTTGATTTAATTCGTTTGTTATTTTCTTCAATGTTTCTCATTCTTACACTTTTCATCGTATTGCACAGTGACGAAAGCTTGACACACGTGTCTAAGGAAATCATTTTGGTATGAGGGACTGCTCTTCTTCCCTTTTTTCTTTTTGATGAACAATTATCCAAGTAAGTCATTCCACATTGTTGATTTTCTTGGACTAGGATGTCACGCAGCTAGCTATAATTTCCCACGTGGTAAGGTCAATTGCTGCTGTAACCACAAATGCACGACTGACTTCTGTTGTTGATTTCATTTGTTTGTTATTTCCTTCTATGTTTCTCATTCTAACACTTTTCATCGTATTGCACAGGGACGAAAGCTTGACACACGTGTCTGAGAAAACCACTTTGGTATGAGGGACTGTTCTTATTCCCTTTTTTTTGTTTAATCAACAATTATCCAAGTAAGCCATTCCACATTGTTGATTTTCTTGGACTCGGATGTCACGCAGGTTGCTATAATCTCCCACGTGGTAAGGTCAATTGCAGCTGTAACCATAAATGCACGACTGACTTCTGTTGTTGATTTCATTTGTTCGAAATTTCCTTCAATGTTTCTCATTCTAATACTTTTCATCGTATTGCACAGGGACGAAAGCTTGACACACGTGTCTATGGAAACCACATTCGTATAAGGGACTGTTCTTACTTCATTCTTTCTGTATAATGATCAATTATTCAAGTAAGCCGTTCCACATTGTTCATTTTCTTGGGCTCGGATGTCACGCAGGTAGCTGTAATCTCCCACGTGGTAAGGTCAATTGCTGCTGTAACCACAAATGCACGACTGACTTCTGTTGTTGATTTCATTCGTTTGTTATTTTCTTCAATGTTTCTCATTCTAACACTTTTCATCGTATTGCACAGGGACGAAAGCTTGACACGCGTGTCTGAGGAAACCACTTTGGTATAAGGGTCTGTTCTTATTCCCTTCTTTTTGTTTAATGAACAATTATCCAAGTAAGCCATTCCACATTGTTGATTTTCTTGGACTCGGATGTCACGCAGGTAGCTATAATCTCCCACGTGGTGAGGTCAATTGCTGCTGTAACCACAAATGCACGACTGACTTCTATTGTTGATTTCATTCGTTTGTTATTTTCTTCAATGATTCTCATTCTAACACTTTTCATCGTATTGCACAGGGACGAAAGCTTGACACACGTGTCTAAGGTAAGGTCAATTGCTGCTGTAAACACAAATGCACGACTGACTTCTGTTGTTGATTTGATTTGTTTGTTATTTCCTTCAATGTTTCTCATTCTAACACTTTTCATCGTATTGCACAGGGACGAAAGCTTGACACACGTGTCTAAGGAAACCACTTTGGTATAAGGGACTGTTCTTATTCCCTTCTTTTTGTTTAATGAACAATTATTCAAGTAAGCCGTTCCACATTGTTGATTTTCTTGGACTCAGATGTCACGCAGGTAGCTATAATCTCCCACGTGGTAAGGTCAATTGCTGCTGTAACCACAAATGCACGACTGACTTCTGTTGTTGATTTCATTTGTTCGTTATTTCCTTTAATGTTTCTCATTCTAACACTTTTCATCGTATTGCACAGGGACGAAAGCTTGACACGCGAGTCTACGGAAACCACTTTAGTATAAGGGACTGTTCTTATTCCCTTCTTTTTGTTTAATGAACAATTATCCAAGTAGGCCATTCCACATTGTTGATTTTCTTGGACTCGGATGTCCCGCAGGTAGCTATAATCTCCCACGTGGTAAGGTCAATTGCTGCTGTAACCACAAATGCACGACTGACTTCTGTTGTTGATTTCATTTGTTTGTTATTTTCTTCAATGTTTCTCATTCTAACACTTTTCATCGTATTGCACAGGGACGAAAGCTTGACACACGTGTCTATGGAAACCACATTGGTATAAGGGACTGTTCTTACTTCATTCTTTCTGTATAATGATCAATTATCCAAGTAAGCCATTCCACATTGTTGATTTTCTTGGACTCGGATGTCACGCAGGTAGCTATAATCTCCCACGTGGTAAGGTCAATTGCTGCTGTAATCACAAATGCACGACTGACTTCTGTTGTTGATTTGATTTGTTTGTTATTTCCTACAATGTTTCTCATTCTAACACTTTTCATCGTATTGCACAGGGACGAAAGCTATACACGCGTGTCTAAGGAAACCACTTTGGTATGAGGGACTGTTCTTATTCCCTTCTTCTTGTTAAATGAACAATTATCCAAGTAAGCCATTCCACATTGTTGATTTTCTTGGACTCGGATGTCCCGCAGGTAGCTATAATCTCCCACGTGGTAAGGTCAATTGCTGCTGTAACCACAAATGCACGACTGACTTCTGTTGTTGATTTAATTCGTTTGTTATTTTCTTCAATGTTTCTCATTCTAACACTTTTCATCGTATTGCACAGTGACGAAAGCTTGACACACGTGTCTAAGGAAACCACTTTGGTATGAGGGACTGCTCTTCTTCCCTTTTTTCTTTTTGATGAACAATTATCCAAGTAAGCCATTCCACATTGTTGATTTTCTTGGACTAGGATGTCACGCAGCTAGCTATAATCTCCCACGTGGTAAGGTCAATTGCTGCTGTAACCACAAATGCACGACTGACTTCTGTTGTTGATTTCATTTGTTTGTTTTTTCCTTCTATGTTTCTCATTCTTACACTTTTCATCGTATTGCACAGGGACGAAAGCTTGACACACGTGTCTATGGAAACCACATTCGTATAAGGGACTGTTCTTACTTCATTCTTTCTGTATAATGATCAATTATCCAAGTAAGTCATTCCACATTGTTGATTTTCTTGGACTCGGATGTCACGCAGGTAGCTATAATCTCCCACGTGGTAAGGTCAATTGCTGCTGTAACCACAAATGCACGACTGACTTCTGTTGTTGATTTAATTCGTTTGTTATTTTCTTCAATGTTTCTCATTCTAACACTTTTCATCGTATTGCACAGTGACGAAAGCTTGACACACGTGTCTAAGGAAACCACTTTGGTATGAGGGACTGCTCTTCTTCCCTTCTTTTTGTTTAATGATCAATTATCCAAGTAAGTCATTCCACATTGTTGATTTTCTTGGACTCGGATGTCACGCAGGTAGCTATAATCTCCCACGTGGTAAGGTCAATTGCTGCTGAAATCACAAATGCAGGACTGACTTCTGTTGTTGATTTCATTTGTTTGTTATTTCCTTCTATGTTTCTCATTCTAACACTTTTCATCGTATTGCACAGGGACGAAAGCTTGACACACGTGTCTAAGGAAACCACTTTGGTATAAGGGACTTTTCTCATTCTCTTTTTTTTGTTTAATCAACTATTATCCAAGTAGGCCATTCCACATTGTTGATTATCTTGGACTCGGATGTCACGCAGGTAGCTATAATCTCCCACGTGGTAAGGTCAATTGCTGCTGTAACCACAAATGCACGACTGACTTCTAATGATGATTTCATTTGTTTGTTATTTCCTTCTATGTTTCTCATTCTAACACTTTTCATCGTATTGCTCAGGAATGAAAGCTTGACACAGGTGTCTAAGGAAACCACTTTGGTATAAGGGACTGTTCTTATTCCCTTCTTTTCGTTTAATGAACAATTATCCAAATAAGCCATTCCACATTGTTGATTTTCTTAGACTCGGATGACACGCGGGTAGCTATAATCTCCCACGTGGTAAGGTCAATTGCTGCTGTAACCACAAATGCACGACTGACTTCTGTTGTTGATTTCATTTGTTTGTTTTTTCCTTCTATGTTTCTCATTCTTACACTTTTCATCGTATTGCACAGGGACGAAAGCTTGACACACGTGTCTATGGAAACCACATTGGTATAAGGGACTGTTCTTACTTCATTCTTTCTGTATAATGATCAATTATCCAAGTAAGCCATTCCACATTGTTGATTTTCTTGGACTCGGATGTCACGCAGGTAGCTATAATCTCCCACGTGGTAAGGTCAATTGCTGCTGTAATCACAAATGCACGACTGACTTCTGTTGTTGATTTGATTTGTTTGTTATTTCCTTCTATGTTTCTCATTCTAACACTTTTCATCGTATTCCACAGGGACGAAAGCTTGACACGCGTGTCTAAGGAAACCACTTTGGTATGAGGGACTGCTCTTATTCCCTTCTTCTTGTTAAATGATCAATTATCCAAGTAAGTCATTCCACATTGTTGATTTTCTTGGACTCGGATGTCACGCAGGTAGCTATAATCTCCCACGTGGTAAGGTCAATTGCTGCTGTAACCACAAATGCACGACTGACTTCTGTTGTTGATTTCATTTGTTTGTTATTTCCTTCTATGTTTCTCATTCTAACACTTTTCATCGTATTGCACAGGAACGAAAGCTTGACACAGTTGTCTAAGGAAACCACTTTGGTATAAGGGACTGTTCTTATCCCTTCTTTTTGTTTAATGAACAATTATCCAAATAAGCCATTCCACATTATTGATTTTCTTGGACTCGTATGACACGCAGGTAGCTATAATCTCCCACGTGGTAAGGTCAATTGCTGCTGTAACCACAATTGGACGGCTGACTTCTGTTGTTGATTTCATTTGTTTGTTATTTCCTTCAATGTTTCTCATTCTAACACTTCTCATCGTATTGCACAGGGACGAAAGCTTGACATACGTATCTATGGAAACCACATTGGTATAAGGGACTGTTCTTATTCCCTTCTTTCTGTATGATGATCAATTATCCAAGTAAGCCATTCCACATTGTTGATTTTCTTGGACTCGGATGACACGCAGGTAGCTATAATCTGTAACGTGGTAAGGTCAATTGCTGCTGTAACCACAAATGCACGACTGACTTCTGTTGTTGATTTCATTTGTTTGTTATTTCCTTCAATGTTTCTCATTCAAACACTTTTCATCGTATTGCACAGGGACGAAAGCTTGACACACGTGTCTGAGAAAACCACTTTGGTATGAGGGACTGTTCTTATTCCCTTTTTTTTGTTTAATCAACAATTATCCAAGTAAGCCATTCCACATTGTTGATTTTCTTGGACTCGGATGTCACGCATGTAGCTACAATCTCTCAATTGGTAAGGTCAATTGCTGCTGTAACCACAAATGCACGACTGACTTCTGTTGTTGATTTCATTCGTTTGTTATTTTCTTTAATGTTTCTCATTCTAACACTTTTCATCGTATTGCACAGGGACGAAAGCTTGACACGCGTGTCTAAGGAAACCACTTTGGTATAAGGGACTGTTCTTATTCCCTTCTTATTGTTTAATGAACAATTATCCAAGTAGGCCATTCCACATTGTTGATTTTCTTGGACTCGGATGTCACGCAGGTAGCTGTAATCTCCCACGTGGTGAGGTCAATTGCTGCTGTACCACAAATGCACGACTGACTCCTATTGTTGATTTCATTCGTTTGTTATTTTCTTCAATGATTCTCATTCTAACACTTTTCATCGTATTGCACAGGGACGAAAGCTTGACACGCGTGTCTAAGGAAACCACTTTGGTATAAGGGACTGTTCTTATTCCCTTCTTTTTGTTTAATGAACAATTATCCAAGTAAGCCGTTCCACATTGTTCATTTTCTTGGGCTCGGATGTCACGCAGGTAGCTGTAATCTCCCACGTGGTAAGGTCAATTGCTGCTGTAACCACAAATGCACGACTGACTTCTGTTGTTGATTTCATTCGTTTGTTATTTTCTTCAATGTTTCTCATTCTAACACTTTTCATCGTATTGCACAGGGACGAAAGCTTGACTAAGGAAACCACTTTGGTATAAGGGTCTGTTCTTATTCCCTTCTTTTTGTTTAATGAACAATTATCCAAGTAAGCCATTCCACATTGTTGATTTTCTTGGACTCGGATGTCACGCAGGTAGCTGTAATCTCCCACGTGGTGAGGTCAATTGCTGCTGTACCACAAATGCACGACTGACTTCTATTGTTGATTTCATTCGTTTGTTATTTTCTTCAATGATTCTCATTCTAACACTTTTCATCGTATTGCACAGGGACGAAAGCTTGACACGCGTGTCTAAGGAAACCACTTTGGTATAAGGGACTGTTCTTATTCCCTTCTTTTTGTTTAATGAACAATTATCCAAGTAAGCCGTTCCACATTGTTCATTTTCTTGGGCTCGGATGTCACGCAGGTAGCTGTAATCTCCCACGTGGTAAGGTCAATTGCTGCTGTAACCACAAATGCACGACTGACTTCTGTTGTTGATTTCATTCGTTTGTTATTTTCTTCAATGTTTCTCATTCTAACACTTTTCATCGTATTGCACAGGGACGAAAGCTTGACACGCGTGTCTAAGGAAACCACTTTGGTATAAGGGTCTGTTCTTATTCCCTTCTTTTTGTTTAATGAACAATTATCCAAGTAAGCCATTCCACATTGTTGATTTTCTTGGACTCGGATGTCACGCAGGTAGCTATAATCTCCCACGTGGTGAGGTCAATTGCTGCTGTAACCACAAATGCACGACTGACTTCTATTGTTGATTTCATTCGTTTGTTATTTTCTTCAATGATTCTCAATCTAACACTTTTCATCGTATTGCACAGGGACCAAAGCTTGACACGCGTGTCTAAGGAAACCACTTTGGTATAAGGGACTGTTCTTATTCCCTTCTTTTGTTTAATGAACAATTATCCAAGTAAGCAATTCCACATTGTTGATTTTCTTGGACTCGGATGTCACGCCGGTAGCTATAATCTCCCACGTGGTAAGGTCAATTGCTGCTGTAACCACAAATGCACGACTGACTTCTGTTGTTGATTTCATTTGTTTGTTATTTCCTTTAATGTTTCTCATTCTAATACTTTTCATCGTATTGCACAGGGACGAAAGCTTGACACGCGTGTCTAAGGAAACCGCTTTGGTATAAGGGACTGTTCTTATTCCCTTCTTTTTGTTTAATGAACAATTATCCAAGTAAGCCGTTCCACATTGTTGATTTTCTTGGGCTCGGATGTCACGCAGGTAGCTGTAATCTCCCACGTGGTAAGGTCAATTGCTGCTGTAACCACGAATGCACGACTGACTTCTGTTGTTGATTTCATTCATTTGTTATTTTCTTCAATGATTCTCATTCTAACACTTTTCATCGTATTGCACAGGGACGAAAGCTTGACACGCGTGTCTAAGGAAACCACTTTGGTATAAGGGACTGTTCTTATTCCCTTCTTTTTGTTTAATGAACAATTATCCAAGTAAGCCATTCCACATTGTTGATTTTCTTGGACTCGGATGTCACGCAGGTAGCTATAATCTCCCACGTGGTGAGGTCAATTGCTGCTGTAACCACAAATGCACGACTGACTTCTGTTGTTGATTTCATTCGTTTGTTATTTTCTTCAATGATTCTCATTCTAACACTTTTCATCGTATTGCACAGGGACGAAAGCTTGACACGCGTGTCTAAGGAAACCACTTTGGTATAAGGGACTGTTCTCATTCCCTTCTTTTTGTTTAATGAACAATTATCCAAGTAAGCCGTTCCACATTGTTGATTTTCTTGGGCTCGGATGTCACGCAGGTAGCTGTAATCTCCCACGTGGTAAGGTCAATTGCTGCTGTAACCACGAATGCACGACTGACTTCTGTTGTTGATTTCATTCGTTTGTTATTTTCTTCAATGTTTCTCATTCTAACATTTTTCATCGTATTGCACAGTGACGAAAGCTTGACACACGTGTCTAAGGAAACCACTTTGGTATGAGGGACTGCTTTCTTCCCTTTTTTCTTTTTGATGAACAATTATCCAAGTAAGCCATTCCACATTGTTGATTTTTTTGGACTAGGATGTCACGCAGCTATCTATAATCTCCCACGTGGAAAGGTCAATTGCTGCTGTAACCACAAATGCACGACTGACTTCTGTTGTTGATTTCATTTGTTTGTTATTTCCTTCTATGTTTCTCATTCAAACACTTTTCATCGTATTGCACAGGGACGAAAGCTTGACACACGTGTCTGAGAAAACCACTTTGGTATGAGGGACTGTTCTTATTCCCTTTTTTTTGTTTAATCAACAATTATCCAAGTAAGCCATTCCACATTGTTGATTTTCTTGGACTCGGATGTCACGCATGTAGCTACAATCTCTCAATTGGTAAGGTCAATTGCTGCTGTAACCAAAACTGGACGGCTGACTTCTGTTGTCGATTTCATTTGTTTGTTATTTCCTCCAATATTTCTCATTAAGCCATTCCACATTTTTGATTTCCTCCCACGTGGTAAGGTCAATTGCTGCTGTAACCAAAACTGGACGGTTGACTTCTGTTGTTGATTTCATTCGTTTGTTATTTCCTTCAATGTTTCTTACTCTAACACTTCTTGTCGTATTGCTGAGGGATGAAAGCTTGACACACGTGTCTAAGGAAACCACTTTGGTATAAAGGACTGTTCTTATTTCCTTTTTTTTATTTAATCAACAATTATCCGAGTAGGCCATTCCACATTGTTGATTTTCTTGGACTCGGATGTCTCGCAGGTAGCTATAATCTCCCACGTGGTAAGGTCAATTGCTGCTGTATCCACAAATGCACGTCTGACTTCTGTTGTTGATTTCATTTGTTTGTTATTTCCTTCTATGTTTCTCATTCTTACACTTTTCATCGTATTGCACAGGGACGAAAGCTTGACACACGTGTCTAAGGAAACCACTTTGGTATAAGGGAATGTTCTTATTCCCTTTCTTTTTGTTTAATGAACAATTATCCAAGTAAGCCATTCCACATTGTTGATTTTCTTGGACTCGGATGTCACGCAGGTAGCTATAATCTCCCACGTGGTGAGGTCAATTGCTGCTGTAACCACAAATGCACGTCTGACTTTTGTTGTTGATTTCATTTGTTTGTTATTTCCTTCTATGTTTCTCATTCTAACACTTTTCATCGTATTGCACAGGGACGAAAGCTTGACACGCGTGTCTAAGGAAACCACTTTGGTATAAGGGACTGTTCTTATTCCCTTCTTTTTGTTTAATGAACAATTATCCAAGTAAGCCGTTCCACATTGTTCATTTTCTTGGGCTCGGATGTCACGCAGGTAGCTGTAATCTCCCACGTGGTAAGGTCAATTGCTGCTGTAACCACAAATGCACGACTGACTTCTGTTGTTGATTTCATTCGTTTGTTATTTTCTTCAATGTTTCTCATTCTAACACTTTTCATCGTATTGCACAGGGACGAAAGCTTGACACGCGTGTCTAAGGAAACCACTTTGGTATAAGGGTCTGTTCTTATTCCCTTCTTTTTGTTTAATGAACAATTATCCAAGTAAGCCATTCCACATTGTTGATTTTCTTGGACTCGGATGTCACGCAGGTAGCTATAATCTCCCACGTGGTGAGGTCAATTGCTGCTGTAACCACAAATGCACGACTGACTTCTATTGTTGATTTCATTCGTTTGTTATTTTCTTCAATGATTCTCAATCTAACACTTTTCATCGTATTGCACAGGGACGAAAGCTTGACACGCGTGTCTAAGGAAACCGCTTTGGTATAAGGGACTGTTCTTATTCCCTTCTTTTTGTTTAATGAACAATTATCCAAGTAAGCCGTTCCACATTGTTGATTTTCTTGGGCTCGGATGTCACGCAGGTAGCTGTAATCTCCCACGTGGTAAGGTCAATTGCTGCTGTAACCACGAATGCACGACTGACTTCTGTTGTTGATTTCATTCATTTGTTATTTTCTTCAATGATTCTCATTCTAACACTTTTCATCGTATTGCACAGGGACGAAAGCTTGACACGCGTGTCTAAGGAAACCACTTTGGTATAAGGGACTGTTCTTATTCCCTTCTTTTTGTTTAATGAACAATTATCCAAGTAAGCCATTCCACATTGTTGATTTTCTTGGACTCGGATGTCACGCAGGTAGCTATAATCTCCCACGTGGTGAGGTCAATTGCTGCTGTAACCACAAATGCACGACTGACTTCTGTTGTTGATTTCATTCGTTTGTTATTTTCTTCAATGATTCTCATTCTAACACTTTTCATCGTATTGCACAGGGACGAAAGCTTGACACGCGTGTCTAAGGAAACCACTTTGGTATAAGGGACTGTTCTCATTCCCTTCTTTTTGTTTAATGAACAATTATCCAAGTAAGCCGTTCCACATTGTTGATTTTCTTGGGCTCGGATGTCACGCAGGTAGCTGTAATCTCCCACGTGGTAAGGTCAATTGCTGCTGTAACCACGAATGCACGACTGACTTCTGTTGTTGATTTCATTCGTTTGTTATTTTCTTCAATGTTTCTCATTCTAACATTTTTCATCGTATTGCACAGTGACGAAAGCTTGACACACGTGTCTAAGGAAACCACTTTGGTATGAGGGACTGCTTTCTTCCCTTTTTTCTTTTTGATGAACAATTATCCAAGTAAGCCATTCCACATTGTTGATTTTTTTGGACTAGGATGTCACGCAGCTATCTATAATCTCCCACGTGGAAAGGTCAATTGCTGCTGTAACCACAAATGCACGACTGACTTCTGTTGTTGATTTCATTTGTTTGTTATTTCCTTCTATGTTTCTCATTCAAACACTTTTCATCGTATTGCACAGGGACGAAAGCTTGACACACGTGTCTGAGAAAACCACTTTGGTATGAGGGACTGTTCTTATTCCCTTTTTTTTGTTTAATCAACAATTATCCAAGTAAGCCATTCCACATTGTTGATTTTCTTGGACTCGGATGTCACGCATGTAGCTACAATCTCTCAATTGGTAAGGTCAATTGCTGCTGTAACCAAAACTGGACGGCTGACTTCTGTTGTCGATTTCATTTGTTTGTTATTTCCTCCAATATTTCTCATTAAGCCATTCCACATTTTTGATTTCCTCCCACGTGGTAAGGTCAATTGCTGCTGTAACCAAAACTGGACGGTTGACTTCTGTTGTTGATTTCATTCGTTTGTTATTTCCTTCAATGTTTCTTACTCTAACACTTCTTGTCGTATTGCTGAGGGATGAAAGCTTGACACACGTGTCTAAGGAAACCACTTTGGTATAAAGGACTGTTCTTATTTCCTTTTTTTTATTTAATCAACAATTATCCGAGTAGGCCATTCCACATTGTTGATTTTCTTGGACTCGGATGTCTCGCAGGTAGCTATAATCTCCCACGTGGTAAGGTCAATTGCTGCTGTATCCACAAATGCACGTCTGACTTCTGTTGTTGATTTCATTTGTTTGTTATTTCCTTCTATGTTTCTCATTCTTACACTTTTCATCGTATTGCACAGGGACGAAAGCTTGACACACGTGTCTAAGGAAACCACTTTGGTATAAGGGAATGTTCTTATTCCCTTTCTTTTTGTTTAATGAACAATTATCCAAGTAAGCCATTCCACATTGTTGATTTTCTTGGACTCGGATGTCACGCAGGTAGCTATAATCTCCCACGTGGTGAGGTCAATTGCTGCTGTAACCACAAATGCACGTCTGACTTTTGTTGTTGATTTCATTTGTTTGTTATTTCCTTCTATGTTTCTCATTCTAACACTTTTCATCGTATTGCAAAGGGACGAAAGCTTGACACACGTGTCTAAGGAAACCACTCTGGTATAAGGGACTGTTCTTATTCCCTTCTTTTTGTTTAATGAACAATTATCCAAGTAAGCCGTTCCACATTGTTCATTCTCTTGGGCTCGGATGTCACGCAGGTAGCTATAATCTCCCACGTGGTAAGGTCAATTGCTGCTGTAACCACAAATGCACGACTGACTTCTGTTGTTGATTTCATTCGTTTGTTATTTTCTTTAATGTTTCTCATTCTAACACTTTTCATCGTATTGCACAGGGACGAAAGCTTGACACGCGTGTCTAAGGAAACCACTTTGGTATAAGGGACTGTTCTTATTCCCTTCTTATTGTTTAATGAACAATTATCCAAGTAAGCCATTCCACATTGTTGATTTTCTTGGACTCGGATGTCACGCAGGTAGCTGTAATCTCCCACGTGGTGGAGTCAATTGCTGCTGTACCACAAATGCACGACTGACTTCTATTGTTGATTTCATTCGTTTGTTATTTTCTTCAATGATTCTCATTCTAACACTTTTCATCGTATTGCACAGGGACGAAAGCTTGACACGCGTGTCTAAGGAAACCACTTTGGTATAAGGGACTGTTCTTATTCCCTTCTTTTTGTTTAATGAACAATTATCCAAGTAAGCAATTCCACATTGTTGATTTTCTTGGACTCGGATGTCACGCCGGTAGCTATAGTCTCCCACGTGGTAAGGTCAATTGCTGCTGTAACCACAAATGCTCGACTGACTTCTGTTGTTGATTTCATTTGTTCGTTATTTCCTTTAATGTTTCTCATTCTAACACTTTTCATCGTATTGCACAGGGACGAAAGCTTGACACGCGAGTCTACGGAAACCACTTTGGTATAAGGGACTGTTCTTATTCCCTTCTTTTCGTTTAATGAACAATTATCCAAGTAAGCCTTCCACATTGTTGATTTTCTTGGACTCGGATGTCACGCAGGTAGCTATAATCTCCCACGTGGTGAGGTCAATTGCTGCTGTAACCACAAATGCACGACTGACTTCTGTTGTTGATTTCATTCGTTTGTTATTTTCTTCAATGATTCTCATTCTAACACTTTTCATCTTATTGCACAGGGACGAAAGCTTGACACGCGTGTCTAAGGAAACCACTTTGGTATAAGGGACTGTTCTTATTCCCTTCTTTTTGTTTAATGAACAATTATCCAAGTAAGCCGTTCCACATTGTTGATTTTCTTGGGCTCGGATGTCACGCAGGTAGCTATAATCTCCCACGTGGTAAGGTCAATTGCTGCTGTAATCACAAATGCACGACTGACTTCTGTTGTTGATTTGATTTGTTTGTTATTTCCTTCAATGTTTCTCATTCTAACACTTCTCATCGTATTGCACAGGGACGAAAGCTTGACACACGTGTCTATGGAAACCACCAATGTGGTTTCCATAGACACGTGTGTCAAGCTTTCGTCCCTGTGCAATACGATGAGAAGTGTTAGAATGAGAACCATTGAAGGAAATAACAAACAAATCAAATCAACAACAGAAGAAGAAAATCATCAATGTGGAATGGCTTACTTGGATAATTGATCATAATACAGAAAGAAGGGAATAAGAACAGTCCCTTATACCAATGTATAAGGGACTGTTCTTATTCCCTTCTTTCTGTATTATGATCAATTATCCAAGTAAGCCATTCCACATTGATGATTTTCTTGGACTCGGATGACACGCAGTTAGCTATTATCTTTTACGTGGTAAGGTCAATTGCTGCTGTAACCACAAATGCACGACTGACTTCTGTTGTTGATTTCATTTGTTTGTTATTTCCTTTGATGTTTCTCATTCTAACATTTCTCATCGTATTGCACAGGGACGAAAGCTTGACACACGTGTCTAAGGAAACCACTTTGGTATAAGGGACTTTTCTTATTCCCTTCTTTTTGTTTAATGAATAATTATCCAAGTAAGCCGTTCCACATTGTTCATTTTCTTGGGCTCGGATGTCACGCAGGTAGCTGTAATCTCCCACGTGGTAAGGTCAATTGCTGCTGTAACCACAAATGCACGACTGACTTCTGTTGTTGATTTCATTCGTTTGTTATTTTCTTCAATGTTTCTCATTCTAACACTTTTCATCGTATTGCACAGGGACGAAAGCTTGACACGCGTGTCTGAGGAAACCACTTTGGTATAAGGGTCTGTTCTTATTCCCTTCTTTTTGTTTAATGAACAATTATCCAAGTAAGCCATTCCACATTGTTGATTTTCTTGGACTCGGATGTCACGCAGGTAGCTATAATCTCCCACGTGGTGAGGTCAATTGCTGCTGTAACCACAAATGCACGACTGACTTCTATTGTTGATTTCATTCGTTTGTTATTTTCTTCAATGTTTCTCATTCTAACACTTTTCATCGTATTGCACAGGGACCAAAGCTTGACACGCGTGTCAATTGCTGCTGTAATCACAAATGCACGACTGACTTCTGTTGTTGATTTGATTTGTTTGTTATTTCCTTCAATGTTTCTCATTCTAACACTTTTCATCGTATTGCACAGGGACGAAAGCTTGACACACGTGTCTAAGGAAACCACTTTGGTATAAGGGACTGTTCTTATTCCCTTCTTTTTGTTTAATGAACAATTATTCAAGTAAGCCGTTCCACATTGTTGAATTTCTTGGACTCAGATGTCACGCAGGTAGCTATAATCTCCCACGTGGTAAGGTCAATTGCTGCTGTAACCACAAATGCACGACTGACTTCTGTTGTTGATTTCATTCGTTTGTTATTTTCTTCAATGTTTCTCATTCTAACACTTTTCATCGTATTGCACAGGGACGAAAGCTTGACACACGTGTCTATGGAAACCACATTGGTATAAGGGACTGTTCTTACTTCATTCTTTCTGTATAATGATCAATTATCCAAGTAGGCCATTCCACATTGTTGATTTTCTTGGACTCGGATGTCACGCAGGTAGCTATAATCTCCCACGTGGTAAGGTCAATTGCTGCTGTAATCACAAATGCACGACTGACTTCTGTTGTTGATTTGATTTGTTTGTTATTTCCTTCAATGTTTCTCATTCTAACACTTTTCATCGTATTGCACAGGGACGAAAGCTTGACACGCGTGTCTAAGGAAACCACTTTGGTATGAGGGACTGTTCTTATTCCCTTCTTCTTGTTAAATGAACAATTAGATAAGTAAGCCATTCCACATTGTTGATTTTCTTGGACTCGGATGTCCCGCAGGTAGCTATAATCTCCCACGTGGTAAGGTCAATTGCTGCTGTAACCACAAATGCACGACTGACTTCTGTTGTTGATTTAATTCGTTTGTTATTTTCTTCAATGATTCTCATTCTAACACTTTTCATCGTATTGCACAGTGACGAAAGCTTGACACACGTGTCTAAGGAAACCACTTTGGTATGAGGGACTGCTCTTCTTCCCTTTTTTCTTTTTGATGAACAATTATCTAAGTAAGCCATTCCACATTGTTGATTTTCTTGGACTAGGATGTCACGCAGCTAGCTATAATCTCCCACGTGGTAAGGTCAATTGCTGCTGTAACCACAAATGCACGACTGACTTCTGTTGTTGATTTAATTCGTTTGTTATTTTCTTCAATGTTTCTCATTCTAACACTTTTCATCGTATTGCACAGTGACGAAAGCTTGACACACGTGTCTAAGGAAACCACTTTGGTATGAGGGACTGCTCTTCTTCCCTTTTTTCTTTTTGATGAACAATTATCTAAGTAAGCCATTCCACATTGTTGATTTTCTTGGACTCGGATGTCACGCATGTAGCTACAATCTCTCAATTGGTAAGGTCAATTGCTGCTGTAACCAAAACTGGACGGCTGACTTCTGTTGTTGATTTCATTTGTTTGTTATTTCCTCCAATATTTCTCATTAAGCCATTCCACATTTTTGATTTCCTCCCACGTGGTAAGGTCAATTGCTGCTGTAACCAAAACTGGACGGTTGACTTCTGTTGTTGATTTCATTCGTTTGTTATTTCCTTCAATGTTTCTTACTCTAACACTTCTTGTCGTATTGCTGAGGGATGAAAGCTTGACACACGTGTCTAAGGAAACCACTTTGGTATAAAGGACTGTTCTTATTTCCTTTTTTTTGTTTAATCAACAATTATCCGAGTAGGCCATTCCACATTGTTGATTTTCTTGGACTCGGATGTCTCGCAGGTAGCTATAATCTCCCACGTGGTAAGGTCAATTGCTGCTGTATCCACAAATGCACGTCTGACTTCTGTTGTTGATTTCATTTGTTTGTTATTTCCTTCTATGTTTCTCATTCTTACACTTTTCATCGTATTGCACAGGGACGAAAGCTTGACACGCGTGTCTAAGGAAACCACTTTGGTATAAGGGACTGTTCTTATTCCCTTCTTTTTGTTTAATGAACAATTATCCAAGTAAGCCATTCCACATTGTTGATTTTCTTGGACTCGGATGTCACGCAGGTAGCTATAATCTCCCACGTGGTAATGTAAATTGCTGCTGTAACCACAAATGCACGACTGACTTCGGTTGTTGATTTCATTTGTTTGTTATTTCATTCTATGTTTCTCATTCTAACACTTTTCATCGTATTGCACAGGGACGAAAGCTTGACACACGTGTCTAAGGAAACCACTTTGGTATAAGGGAATGTTCTTATTCCCTTTCTTTTTGTTTAATGAACAATTATCCAAGTAAGCCATTCCACATTGTTGATTTTCTTGGACTCGGATGTCACGCAGGTAGCTGTAATCTCCCACGTGGTGAGGTCAATTGCTGCTGTACCACAAATGCACGACTGACTTCTATTGTTGATTTCATTCGTTTGTTATTTTCTTCAATGATTCTCATTCTAACACTTTTCATCGTATTGCACAGGGACGAAAGCTTGACACGCGTGTCTAAGGAAACCACTTTGGTATAAGGGACTGTTCTTATTCCCTTCTTTTTGTTTAATGAACAATTATCCAAGTAAGCCGTTCCACATTGTTCATTTTCTTGGGCTCGGATGTCACGCAGGTAGCTGTAATCTCCCACGTGGTAAGGTCAATTGCTGCTGTACCCACAAATGCACGACTGACTTCTGTTGTTGATTTCATTCGTTTGTTATTTTCTTCAATGTTTCTCATTCTAACACTTTTCATCGTATTGCACAGGGACGAAAGCTTGACACGCGTGTCTAAGGAAACCACTTTGGTATAAGGGTCTGTTCTTATTCCCTTCTTTTTGTTTAATGAACAATTATCCAAGTAAGCCATTCCACATTGTTGATTTTCTTGGACTCGGATGTCACGCAGGTAGCTATAATCTCCCACGTGGTGAGGTCAATTGCTGCTGTAACCACAAATGCACGACTGACTTCTATTGTTGATTTCATTCGTTTGTTATTTTCTTCAATGATACTCAATCTAACACTTTTCATCGTATTGCACAGGGACCAAAGCTTGACACGCGTGTCTAAGGAAACCACTTTGGTATAAGGGACTGTTCTTATTCCCTTCTTTTGTTTAATGAACAATTATCCAAGTAAGCAATTCCACATTGTTGATTTTCTTGGACTCGGATGTCACGCCGGTAGCTATAATCTCCCACGTGGTAAGGTCAATTGCTGCTGTAACCACAAATGCACGACTGACTTCTGTTGTTGATTTCATTTGTTTGTTATTTCCTTTAATGTTTCTCATTCTAATACTTTTCATCGTATTGCACAGGGACGAAAGCTTGACACGCGTGTCTAAGGAAACCACTTTGGTATAAGGGACTGTTCTTATTCCCTTCTTTTTGTTTAATGAACAATTATCCAAGTAAGCCGTTCCACATTGTTGATTTTCTTGGGCTCGGATGTCACGCAGGTAGCTGTAATCTCCCACGTGGTAAGGTCAATTGCTGCTGTAACCACGAATGCACGACTGACTTCTGTTGTTGATTTCATTCATTTGTTATTTTCTTCAATGATTCTCATTCTAACACTTTTCATCGTATTGCACAGGGACGAAAGCTTGACACGCGTGTCTAAGGAAACCACTTTGGTATAAGGGACTGTTCTTATTCCCTTCTTTTTGTTTAATGAACAATTATCCAAGTAAGCCATTCCACATTGTTGATTTTCTTGGACTCGGATGTCACGCAGGTAGCTATAATCTCCCACGTGGTGAGGTCAATTGCTGCTGTAACCACAAATGCACGACTGACTTCTGTTGTTGATTTCATTCGTTTGTTATTTTCTTCAATGATTCTCATTCTAACACTTTTCATCGTATTGCACAGGGACGAAAGCTTGACACGCGTGTCTAAGGAAACCACTTTGGTATAAGGGACTGTTCTCATTCCCTTCTTTTTGTTTAATGAACAATTATCCAAGTAAGCCGTTCCACATTGTTGATTTTCTTGGGCTCGGATGTCACGCAGGTTGCTGTAATCTCCCACGTGGTAAGGTCAATTGCTGCTGTAACCACGAATGCACGACTGACTTCTGTTGTTGATTTCATTCGTTTGTTATTTTCTTCAATGTTTCTCATTCTAACATTTTTCATCGTATTGCACAGTGACGAAAGCTTGACACACGTGTCTAAGGAAACCACTTTGGTATGAGGGACTGCTCTTCTTCCCTTTTTTCTTTTTGATGAACAATTATCAAAGTAAGCCATTCCACATTGTTGATTTTCTTGGACTAGGATGTCACGCAGCTATCTATAATCTCCCACGTGGAAAGGTCAATTGCTGCTGTAACCACAAATGCACGACTGACTTCTGTTGTTGATTTCATTTGTTTGTTATTTCCTTCTATGTTTCTCATTCAAACACTTTTCATCGTATTGCACAGGGACGAAAGCTTGACACACATGTCTGAGAAAACCACTTTGGTATGAGGGACTGTTCTTATTCCCTTTTTTTTGTTTAATCAACAATTATCCAAGTAAGCCATTCCACATTGTTGATTTTCTTGGACTCGGATGTCACGCATGTAGCTACAATCTCTCAATTGGTAAGGTCAATTGCTGCTGTAACCAAAACTGGACGGCTGACTTCTGTTGTTGATTTCATTTGTTTGTTATTTCCTCCAATATTTCTCATTAAGCCATTCCACATTTTTGATTTCCTCCCACGTGGTAAGGTCAATTGCTGCTGTAACCAAAACTAGACGGTTGACTTCTGTTGTTGATTTCATTCGTTTGTTATTTCCTTCAATGTTTCTTACTCTAACACTTCTTGTCGTATTGCTGAGGGATGAAAGCTTGACACACGTGTCTAAGGAAACCACTTTGGTATAAAGGACTGTTCTTATTTCCTTTTTTTTGTTTAATCAACAATTATCCGAGTAGGCCATTCCACATTGTTGATTTTCTTGGACTCGGATGTCTTGCAGGTAGCTATAATCTCCCACGTGGTAAGGTCAATTGCTGCTGTATCCACAAATGCACGTCTGACTTCTGTTGTTGATTTCATTTGTTTGTTATTTCCTTCTATGTTTCTCATTCTTACACTTTTCATCGTATTGCACAGGGACGAAAGCTTGACACGCGTGTCTAAGGAAACCACTCTGGTATAAGGGACTGTTCTTATTCCCTTCTTTTTGTTTAATGAACAATTATCCAAGTAAGCCGTTCCACATTGTTCATTCTCTTGGGCTCGGATGTCACGCAGGTAGCTATAATCTCCCACGTGGTAAGGTCAATTGCTGCTGTAACCACAAATGCACGACTGACTTCTGTTGTTGATTTCATTCGTTTGTTATTTTCTTTAATGTTTCTCATTCTAACACTTTTCATCGTATTGCACAGGGACGAAAGCTTGACACGCGTGTCTAAGGAAACCACTTTGGTATAAGGGACTGTTCTTATTCCCTTCTTATTGTTTAATGAACAATTATCCAAGTAAGCCATTCCACATTGTTGATTTTCTTGGACTCGGATGTCACGCAGGTAGCTATAATCTCCCACGTGGTAATGTCAATTGCTGCTGTAACCACAAATGCACGACTGACTTCGGTTGTTGATTTCATTTGTTTGTTATTTCATTCTATGTTTCTCATTCTAACACTTTTCATCGTATTGCACAGGGACGAAAGCTTGACACACGTGTCTAAGGAAACCACTTTGGTATAAGGGAATGTTCTTATTCCCTTTCTTTTTGTTTAATGAACAATTATCCAAGTAAGCCATTCCACATTGTTGATTTTCTTAGACTCGGATGTCACGCAGGTAGCTATAATCTCCCACGTGGTGAGGTCAATTGCTGCTGTAACCACAAATGCACGTCTGACTTTTGTTGTTGATTTCATTTGTTTGTTATTTCCTTCTATGTTTCTCATTCTAACACTTTTCATCGTATTGCAAAGGGACGAAAGCTTGACACACGTGTCTAAGGAAACCACTCTGGTATAAGGGACTGTTCTTATTCCCTTCTTTTTGTTTAATGAACAATTATCCAAGTAAGCCGTTCCACATTGTTCATTCTCTTGGGCTCGGATGTCACGCAGGTAGCTATAATCTCCCACGTGGTAAGGTCAACTCCGCCTGTGGTGGGTGTTGGGTGGATTGAGTAGCCCAATAGCTGCCACTGCCGGTCCCAAGCCCGGATAAAGGAGGAGGGTTGTAGGGTGAGGCTAGCGACCTACCCTACGTAATCAAAAGAAACACTGCTCACAGAACCCAAACCGAGCCTCGGAACACGACGGATTTACTGATAACGGACCAAGCGAGAGTAAGGAACACGAGAGGTAACACGAAGATGAGAAGGAAGAGGAAGAGGACACAACTGAGGATAGGATGCTGGAACGTAAGATCTTTTAGTGGAAGAGACCAGGAAATCATTCTAGAACTGCGAAACAAGAAAATAGACATCTGCGCAATCTCCGAGACGAAGAAGAGAGGGAAAGGAACCGAACAGTATGGCGACTACATCTTGATATACTCCGGGAGGCCAAAAGAAACTAGAGCGACGTCGGGAGTGGGAGTACTCATAGATTACAAATATCAGAACATCATCAGTGACATCGAATATCGGAGCGATCGAATACTAAAAATCAGTCTGAAACTGGAAAACCACTTCACACACATAATATCAGTTTATGCACCGGATACTGGAAGGCCAACACAGGAGGCCCTCGACTTCTATGAGCAATTGCAATTAACAGTTGACAAGATACCCAAGCAAGACCAAATTATTATCATGGGAGATATGAACGGGAGAGTGGGTAACGAGGTAATTCCAGGAATTAAGAACGTATTCAACGAAGAAATCATAAATGACCGGGGAGAGATGCTCATCGAATTCTGCACCTACAACGAGCTAAGAATCAACAACACATACTTTCGTCACAAACCTCAACATAAGATTACTTTCCGTGGGAGCAGGGGTGTAACTTCTACAATAGACTACATCCTTACGAATAGAGCAATTGTACCAGAACAAGTGTTAGATATTAGATCATTAACATCGGCAAACATAGGGTCTGACCACAATTTGGTGCTAGGTGTGATATCTGGAATGAGAAGACCAACAAAAGCGGACAAACAACACGATCCAGTAACAAAGTTCAACATCGAGTCCCTAAAAACAGAGAGCATACTCGACTTATATAGGAGACGTTTGACAAACAAAATAGAGGAAACAACAATCGGTGACCAACATACGGTGAACGAGGCGTGGAAAATACTCCTAAAGAACATAAATGAAGCAGCCGAAGAAGCGCTGGGGAAGAGAACAATCAAGGCAACCTCACATCAGCGGAGAGAGAAGCCCTGGTTCACATCGGAAGTAAAAGATCTGGCACAAGAAAAGAAGGAGGCACATCTAACCTACATAAATAACAAGACGCCGAGAAACTTTCTAAAGTATACTGAAATTAGGAACAGAGTCAATAAAAGAATTAGAGAGATAAAGAAAGAACACTGGGAGAACTTTAGTCGAGAGATGGAAAATGACCTATATGGAACTCAAAAACGCATATGGAAGATGCTCAGAGCCGCGAAAAAAGAGGTAAATGAGACAGTGCAAATACATAACATCACCGCGGATAAATGGAAAGAGTACTTCACAAATCTGCACTCCCAGGATAATGACCAGCCACTAGAAAGGAGACAAAAACTGCGGCGAGAATATGCAATAAGCTTGGAAGAGGACAAGCGGGTTACAACAGAAGAAGTGATGGACGAGATGAAACATCTCAAAAACGGAAAAGCTCCCGGTCCAGACAACATTCCTAATGAACTGTTGAAACAAGGAGGAGTAAGATTGGCTGAACAGCTCACCAAACTATTCAATAAGATTCTAGGGAGCGCAGTAATACCAGACGAATGGAAAGAGAGCATAACAATACCTTTATTCAAAAAGGGAAAAACATCAGATCCAGCAAACTACAGAGGAATATCATTGTTGAACACCTCCATGAAACTGTTCACTCGTATACTGGGACAACACATATTGCAACACACCAAGCTATGTGAAGAACAACAGGGCTTCCGCAAAAATCGTTCCACGGTCGACGCTGTATTCGTTGTTAGACAAGTAATAGAGAAATCCATTGAATATGACAAACATGCGTACTTGTGCTTCATAGACTTGAGTAAGGCATTCGACAGAATACAACTGACGGATGTTGTGGAAGAACTGAAGCACAGAGGAATACATCCAAACATTGTAGAGACGATAAAACAACTAAACACAGGCAACACTACCACAGTCAAGACAAGAGCAACCACAACCGATAAAGTAAAGATCAACCTAGGAGTGAGACAGGGAGATAGTCTTAGTCCACTGTTGTTTAATCTGATAATGGACAGGATAATACACAAAGTACGAAGGGTGAACCAAGGATACAGAATGGGGAACGAACTATTGAAGATCTTGTGTTATGCAGATGACGCAGTACTATTTGCAGATAGTGAAGACGGGCTGCAATGGTTAATACAGGCATTTTACAGGGAGGCTCTAGAACTCAATATGGTAATATCAATCCCTAAAACTAAGAGCATGGTGATCGCCAGGGAACCCCGCCGATGTAAGCTGGAGATAAATAACAAAATCATCGAACAAGTATTCTCCTTTAACTATCTGGGCGTAACGATATCGCCATATGGAAGCTTAAAAGATAGTGTAAGACATCAGATGAATAAGGCAGCCAGAATATCGGGGGCCCTAAGGAATATCATCTGGAAGAACAATTGCATGACAACAACCAGTAAAGTGAGAATTTACAAAGCATGTGTCAGACCCATAATGACATACGCGGCGGAAACAAGAGCAGAAACAGCTGAAACTAAAAGAATGGCACGAACAAACGAGATGCGAGTTTTGAGGGCAATCACAGGAAACACATTGAGAGACCAGAGAAGAAGCGACGAGATCAGAAAAGAATGCCAGACGGAGGACGTAGTTAGATGGACCCGCGCGAGAAGAAGGTTCTGGAATGAACATGTCTCACGTATGTCAAGCGACAGAATAGCGAAAATCGCGAGAAACGGAAGACCAGCATCCAAAAGACCTGTAGGGAGACCCCCAAAAAGGTGGAAGGACAGCTGGACCTCAATATCTCAAGAACGAGAGGAGGAAAATGGGTGAAACAAGCTAGCAAGCTTTCGTAAAGTAGAAGAAGAAGAAGTGGTAAGGTCAATTGCTGCTGTAACCACAAATGCACGACTGACTTCTGTTGTTGATTTCATTCGTTTGTTATTTTCTTTAATGTTTCTCATTCTAACACTTTTCATCGTATTGCACAGGGACGAAAGCTTGACACGCGTGTCTAAGGAAACCACTTTGGTATAAGGGACTGTTCTTATTCCCTTCTTATTGTTTAATGAACAATTATCCAAGTAAGCCATTCCACATTGTTGATTTTCTTGGACTCGGATGTCACGCAGGTAGCTGTAATCTCCCACGTGGTGGAGTCAATTGCTGCTGTACCACAAATGCACGACTGACTTCTATTGTTGATTTCATTCGTTTGTTATTTTCTTCAATGATTCTCATTCTAACACTTTTCATCGTATTGCACAGGGACGAAAGCTTGACACGCGTGTCTAAGGAAACCACTTTGGTATAAGGGACTGTTCTTATTCCCTTCTTTTTGTTTAATGAACAATTATCCAAGTAAGCAATTCCACATTGTTGATTTTCTTGGACTCGGATGTCACGCCGGTAGCTATAGTCTCCCACGTGGTAAGGTCAATTGCTGCTGTAACCACAAATGCACGACTGACTTTTGTTGTTGATTTCATTCGTTTGTTATTTTCTTCAATGATTCTCATTCTAACACTTTTCATCTTATTGCACAGGGACGAAAGCTTGACACGCGTGTCTAAGGAAACCACTTTGGTATAAGGGAGTGTTCTTATTCCCTTCTTTTTGTTTAATGAACAATTATCCAAGTAAGCCGTTCCACATTGTTGATTTTCTTGGGCTCGGATGTCACGCAGGTAGCTATAATCTCCCACGTGGTAAGGTCAATTGCTGCTGTAATCACAAATGCACGACTGACTTCTGTTGTTGATTTGATTTGTTTGTTATTTCCTTCAATGGTTCTCATTCTAACACTTCTCATCGTATTGCACAGGGACGAAAGCTTGACACACGTGTCTATGGAAACCACATTGGTATAAGGGACTGTTCTTATTCCCTTCTTTCTGTATTATGATCAATTATCCAAGTAAGCCATTCCACATTGTTGATTTTCTTGGACTCGGATGACACGCAGTTAGCTATTATCTTTTACGTGGTAAGGTCAATTGCTGCTGTAACCACAAATGCACGACTGACTTCTGTTGTTGATTTCATTTGTTTGTTATTTCCTTTGATGTTTCTCATTCTAACATTTCTCATCGTATTGCACAGGGACGAAAGCTTGACACACGTGTCTAAGGAAACCACTTTGGTATAAGGGACTGTTCTTATTCCCTTCTTTTTGTTTAATGAACAATTATCCAAGTAAGCCGTTCCACATTGTTCATTTTCTTGGGCTCGGATGTCACGCAGGTAGCTGTAATCTCCCACGTGGTAAGGTCAATTGCTGCTGTAACCACAAATGCACGACTGACTTCTGTTGTTGATTTCATTCGTTTGTTATTTTCTTCAATGTTTCTCATTCTAACACTTTTCATCGTATTGCACAGGGACGAAAGCTTGACACGCGTGTCTGAGGAAACCACTTTGGTATAAGGGTCTGTTCTTATTCCCTTCTTTTTGTTTAATGAACAATTATCCAAGTAAGCCATTCCACATTGTTGATTTTCTTGGACTCGGATGTCACGCAGGTAGCTATAATCTCCCACGTGGTGAGGTCAATTGCTGCTGTAACCACAAATGCACGACTGACTTCTATTGTTGATTTCATTCGTTTGTTATTTTCTTCAATGATTCTCAATCTAACACTTTCCATCGTATTGCACAGGGACCAAAGCTTGACACGCGTGTCAATTGCTGCTGTAATCACAAATGCACGACTGACTTCTGTTGTTGATTTGATTTGTTTGTTATTTCCTTCAATGTTTCTCATTCTAACACTTTTCATCGTATTGCACAGGGACGAAAGCTTGACACACGTGTCTAAGGAAACCACTTTGGTATAAGGGACTGTTCTTATTCCCTTCTTTTTGTTTAATGAACAATTATTCAAGTAAGCCGTTCCACATTGTTGATTTTCTTGGACTCAGATGTCACGCAGGTAGCTATAATCTCCCACGTGGTAAGGTCAATTGCTGCTGTAACCACAAATGCACGACTGACTTCTGTTGTTGATTTCATTCGTTTGTTATTTTCTTCAATGTTTCTCATTCTAACACTTTTCATCGTATTGCACAGGGACGAAAGCTTGACACACGTGTCTATGGAAACCACATTGGTATAAGGGACTGTTCTTACTTCATTCTTTCTGTATAATGATCAATTATCCAAGTAAGCCATTCCACATTGTTGATTTTCTTGGACTCGGATGTCACGCAGGTAGCTGTAATCTCCCACGTGGTGGAGTCAATTGCTGCTGTACCACAAATGCACGACTGACTTCTATTGTTGATTTCATTCGTTTGTTATTTTCTTCAATGATTCTCATTCTAACACTTTTCATCGTATTGCACAGGGACGAAAGCTTGACACGCGTGTCTAAGGAAACCACTTTGGTATAAGGGACTGTTCTTATTCCCTTCTTTTTGTTTAATGAACAATTATCCAAGTAAGCAATTCCACATTATTGATTTTCTTGGACTCGGATGTCACGCCGGTAGCTATAGTCTCCCACGTGGTAAGGTCAATTGCTGCTGTAACCACAAATGCACGACTGACTTCTGTTGTTGATTTCATTTGTTCGTTATTTCCTTTAATGTTTCTCATTCTAACACTTTTCATCGTATTGCACAGGGACGAAAGCTTGACACGCGAGTCTACGGAAACCACTTTAGTATAAGGGACTGTTCTTATTCCCTTCTTTTTGTTTAATGAACAATTATCCAAGTAAGCCTTCCACATTGTTGATATTCTTGGACTCGGATGTCACGCAGGTAGCTATAATCTCCCACGTGGTGAGGTCAATTGCTGCTGTAACCACAAATGCACGACTGACTTCTGTTGTTGATTTCATTCGTTTGTTATTTTCTTCAATGATTCTCATTCTAACACTTTTCATCTTATTGCACAGGGACGAAAGCTTGACACGCGTGTCTAAGGAAACCACTTTGGTATAAGGGACTGTTCTTATTCCCTTCTTTTTGTTTAATGAACAATTATCCAAGTAAGCCGTTCCACATTGTTGATTTTCTTGGGCTCGGATGTCACGCAGGTAGCTATAATCTCCCACGTGGTAAGGTCAATTGCTGCTGTAATCACAAATGCACGACTGACTTCTGTTGTTGATTTGATTTGTTTGTTATTTCCTTCAATGGTTCTCATTCTAACACTTCTCATCGTATTGCACAGGGACGAAAGCTTGACACACGTGTCTATGGAAACCACATTGGTATAAGGGACTGTTCTTATTCCCTTCTTTCTGTATTATGATCAATTATCCAAGTAAGCCATTCCACATTGTTGATTTTCTTGGACTCGGATGACACGCAGTTAGCTATTATCTTTTACGTGGTAAGGTCAATTGCTGCTGTAACCACAAATGCACGACTGACTTCTGTTGTTGATTTCATTTGTTTGTTATTTCCTTTGATGTTTCTCATTCTAACATTTCTCATCGTATTGCACAGGGACGAAAGCTTGACACACGTGTCTAAGGAAACCACTTTGGTATAAGGGACTGTTCTTATTCCCTTCTTTTTGTTTAATGAACAATTATCCAAGTAAGCCGTTCCACATTGTTCATTTTCTTGGGCTCGGATTTCACGCAGGTAGCTGTAATCTCCCACGTGGTACGGTCAATTGCTGCTGTAACCACAAATGCACGACTGACTTCTGTTGTTGATTTCATTCGTTTGTTATTTTCTTCAATGTTTCTCATTCTAACACTTTTCATCGTATTGCACAGGGACGAAAGCTTGAAACGCGTGTCTGAGGAAACCACTTTGGTATAAGGGTCTGTTCTTATTCCCTTCTTTTTGTTTAATGAACAATTATCCAAGTAAGCCATTCCACATTGTTGATTTTCTTGGACTCGGATGTCACGCAGGTAGCTATAATCTCCCACGTGGTGAGGTCAATTGCTGCTGTAACCACAAATGCACGACTGACTTCTATTGTTGATTTCATTCGTTTGTTATTTCCTTCTATGTTTCTCATTCTAACACTTTTCATCGTATTGCACAGGGACGAAAGCTTGACACACGTGTCTAAGGTAAGGTCAATTGCTGCTGTAAACACAAATGCACGACTGACTTCTGTTGTTGATTTGATTTGTTTGTTATTTCCTTCAATGTTTCTCATTCTAACACTTTTCATCGTATTGCACAGGGACGAAAGCTTGACACACGTGTCTAAGGAAACCACTTTGGTATAAGGGACTGTTCTTATTCCCTTCTTTTTGTTTAATGAACAATTATTCAAGTAAGCCGTTCCACATTGTTGATTTTCTTGGACTCAGATGTCACGCAGGTAGCTATAATCTCCCACGTGGTAAGGTCAATTGCTGCTGTAACCACAAATGCACGACTGACTTCTGTTGTTGATTTCATTTGTTCGTTATTTCCTTTAATGTTTCTCATTCTAACACTTTTCATCGTATTGCACAGGGACGAAAGCTTGACACGCGAGTCTACGGAAACCACTTTAGTATAAGGGACTGTTCTTATTCCCTTCTTTTTGTTTAATGAACAATTATCCAAGTAAGCCATTCCACATTGTTGATTTTCTTGGACTCGGATGTCCCGCAGGTAGCTATAATCTCCCACGTGGTAAGGTCAATTGCTGCTGTAACCACAAATGCACGACTGACTTCTGTTGTTGATTTCATTTGTTTGTTATTTTCTTCAATGTTTCTCATTCTAACACTTTTCATCGTATTGCACAGGGACGAAAGCTTGACACACGTGTCTATGGAAACCACATTGGTATAAGGGACTGTTCTTACTTCATTCTTTCTGTATAATGATCAATTATCCAAGTAAGCCATTCCACATTGTTGATTTTCTTGGACTCGGATGTCACGCAGGTAGCTATAATCTCCCACGTGGTAAGGTCAATTGCTGCTGTAATCACAAATGCACGACTGACTTCTGTTGTTGATTTGATTTGTTTGTTATTTCCTTCAATGTTTCTCATTCTAACACTTTTCATCGTATTGCACAGGGACGAAAGCTTGACACGCGTGTCTAAGGAAACCACTTTGGTATGAGGGACTGTTCTTATTCCCTTCTTCTTGTTAAATGAACAATTATCCAAGTAAGCCATTCCACATTGTTGATTTTCTTGGACTCGGATGTCCCGCAGGTAGCTATAATCTCCCACGTGGTAAGGTCAATTGCTGCTGTAACCACAAATGCACGACTGACTTCTGTTGTTGATTTAATTCGTTTGTTATTTTCTTCAATGTTTCTCATTCTAACACTTTTCATCGTATTGCACAGTGACGAAAGCTTGACACACGTGTCTAAGGAAACCACTTTGGTATGAGGGACTGCTCTTCTTCCCTTTTTTCTTTTTGATGAACAATTATCTAAGTAAGCCATTCCACATTGTTGATTTTCTTGGACTAGGATGTCACGCAGCTAGCTATAATCTCCCACGTGGTAAGGTCAATTGCTGCTGTAACCACAAATGCACGACTGACTTCTGTTGTTGATTTCATTTGTTTGTTTTTTCCTTCTATGTTTCTCATTCTTACACTTTTCATCGTATTGCACAGGGACGAAAGCTTGACACACGTGTCTATGGAAACCACATTCGTATAAGGGACTGTTCTTACTTCATTCTTTCTGTATAATGATCAATTATCCAAGTAAGTCATTCCACATTGTTGATTTTCTTGGACTCGGATGTCACGCAGGTAGCTATAATCTCCCACGTGGTAAGGTCAATTGCTGCTGAATTCACAAATGCACGACTGACTTCTGTTGTTGATTTCATTTGTTTGTTATTTCCTTCTATGTTTCTCATTCTAACACTTTTCATCGTATTGCACAGGGACGAAAGCTTGACACACGTGTCTAAGGAAACCACTTTGTTATAAGGGACTTTTCTCATTCTCTTTTTTTTGTAAAATCAACAAGTAGGCAATTCCACATTGTTGATTATCTTGGACTCGGATGTCACGCAGGTAGCTATAATCTCCCACGTGGTAAGGTCAATTGCTGCTGTAACCACAAATGCACGACTGACTTCTGTTGTTGATTTCATTCGTTTGTTATTTTCTTCAATGTTTCTCATTCTAACACTTTTCATCGTATTGCACAGGGACGAAAGCTTGACACACGTGTCTATGGAAACCACATTGGTATAAGGGACTGTTCTTACTTCATTCTTTCTGTATAATGATCAATTATCCAAGTAAGCCATTCCACATTGTTGATTTTCTTGGACTCGGATGTCACGCAGGTAGCTATAATCTCCCACGTGGTAAGGTCAATTGCTGCTGTAATCACAAATGCACGACTGACTTCTGTTGTTGATTTGATTTGTTTGTTATTTCCTACAATGTTTCTCATTCTAACACTTTTCATCGTATTGCACAGGGACGAAAGCTATACACGCGTGTCTAAGGAAACCACTTTGGTATGAGGGACTGTTCTTATTCCCTTCTTCTTGTTAAATGAACAATTATCCAAGTAAGCCATTCCACATTGTTGATTTTCTTGGACTCGGATGTCCCGCAGGTAGCTATAATCTCCCACGTGGTAAGGTCAATTGCTGCTGTAACCACAAATGCACGACTGACTTCTGTTGTTGATTTAATTCGTTTGTTATTTTCTTCAATGTTTCTCATTCTAACACTTTTCATCGTATTGCACAGTGACGAAAGCTTGACACACGTGTCTAAGGAAACCACTTTGGTATGAGGGACTGCTCTTCTTCCCTTTTTTCTTTTCGATGAACAATTATCCAAGTAAGCCATTCCACATTGTTGATTTTCTTGGACTAGGATGTCACGCAGCTAGCTATAATCTCCCACGTGGTAAGGTCAATTGCTGCTGTAACCACAAATGCACGACTGACTTCTGTTGTTGATTTCATTTGTTTGTTTTTTCCTTCTATGTTTCTCATTCTTACACTTTTCATCGTATTGCACAGGGACGAAAGCTTGACACACGTGTCTATGGAAACCACATTCGTATAAGGGACTGTTCTTACTTCATTCTTTCTGTATAATGATCAATTATCCAAGTAAGTCATTCCACATTGTTGATTTTCTTGGACTCGGATGTCACGCAGGTAGCTATAATCTCCCACGTGGTAAGGTCAATTGCTGCTGAAATCACAAATGCACGACTGACTTCTGTTGTTGATTTCATTTGTTTGTTATTTCCTTCTATGTTTCTCATTCTAACACTTTTCATCGTATTGCATAGGGACGAAAGCTCGACACACGTGTCTAAGGAAACCACTTTGGTATAAGGGACTTTTCTCATTCTCTTTTTTTTGTTTAATCAACAATTATCCAAGTAGGCCATTCCACATTGTTGATTATCTTGGACTCGGATGTCACGCAGGTAGCTATAATCTCCCACGTGGTGAGGTCAATTGCTGCTGTAACCACAAATGCACGACTGACTTCTAATGTTGATTTCATTTGTTTGTTATTTCCTTCTATGTTTCTCATTCTAACACTTTTCATCGTATTGCACAGGAATGAAAGCTTGACACAGGTGTCTAAGGAAACCACTTTGGTATAAGGGACTGTTCTTATTCCCTTCTTTTCGTTTAATGAACAATTATCCAAATAAGCCATTCCACATTGTTGATTTTCTTAGACTCGGATGACACGCGGGTAGCTATAATCTCCCACGTGGTAAGGTCAATTGCTGATGTAACCACAATTGGACGGCTGACTTCTGTTGTTGATTTCATTCGTTTGTTATTTTCTTCAATGTTTCTCATTCTAACACTTTTCATCGTATTGCACAGGGACGAAAGCATGACACACGTGTCTATGGAAACCACATTGGTATAAGGGACTGTTCTTACTTCATTCTTTCTGTATAATGATCAATTATCCAAGTAAGCCATTCCACATTGTTGATTTTCTTGGACTCGGATGTCACGCAGGTAGCTATAATCTCCCACGTGGTAAGGTCAATTGCTGCTGTAATCACAAATGCACGACTGACTTCTGTTGTTGATTTGATTTGTTTGTTATTTCCTTCTATGTTTCTCATTCTAACACTTTTCATCGTATTCCACAGGGACGAAAGCTTGACACGCGTGTCTAAGGAAACCACTTTGGTATGAGGGACTGCTCTTATTCCCTTCTTCTTGTTAAATGATCAATTATCCAAGTAAGTCATTCCACATTGTTGATTTTCTTGGACTCGGATGTCACGCAGGTAGCTATAATCTCCCACGTGGTAAGGTCAATTGCTGCTGTAACCACAAATGCACGACTGACTTCTGTTGTTGATTTCATTTGTTTGTTATTTCCTTCTATGTTTCTCATTCTAACACTTTTCATCGTATTGCACAGGAACGAAAGCTTGACACAGTTGTCTAAGGAAACCACTTTGGTATAAGGGACTGTTCTTATCCCTTCTTTTTGTTTAATGAACAATTATCCAAATAAGCCATTCCACATTATTGATTTTCTTGGACTCGTATGACACGCAGGTAGCTATAATCTCCCACGTGGTAAGGTCAATTGCTGCTGTAACCACAATTGGACGGCTGACTTCTGTTGTTGATTTCATTTGTTTGTTATTTCCTTCGATGTTTCTCATTCTAACACTTCTCATCGTATTGCACAGGGACGAAAGCTTGACACACGTATCTATGGAAACCACATTGGTATAAGGGACTGTTCTTATTCCCTTCTTTCTGTATGATGATCAATTATCCAAGTAAGCCATTCCACATTGTTGATTTTCTTGGACTCGGATGACACGCAGGTAGCTATAATCTGTAACGTGGTAAGGTCAATTGCTGCTGTAACCACAAATGCACGACTGACTTCTGTTGTTGATTTCATTTGTTTGTTATTTCCTTCAATGTTTCTCATTCTAACACTTTTCATCGTATTGCACAGGGACGAAAGCTTGACACACGTGTCTAAGGAAACCACTTTGGTATAAGGGACTGTTCTTATTCCCTTCTTTTTGTTTAATGAACAATTATTCAAGTAACCCGTTCCACATTGTTGATTTTCTTGGACTCAGATGTCACGCAGGTAGCTATAATCTCCCACGTGGTAAGGTCAATTGCTGCTGTAACCACAAATGCACGACTGACTTCTGTTGTTGATTTCATTCGTTTGTTATTTTCTTCAATGTTTCTCATTCTAACACTTTTCATCGTATTGCACAGGGACGAAAGCTTGATTCACGTGTCTATGGAAACCACATTGGTATAAGGGACTATTCTTACTTCATTCTTTCTGTATAATGATCAATTATCCAAGTAAGCCATTCCACATATTTGATTTTCTTGGACTCGGATGTCACGCAGGAAGCTATAATCTCCCACGTGGTAAGGTCAATTGCTGCTGTAATCACAAATGCACGACTGACTTCTGTTGTTGATTTGATTTGTTTGTTATTTCCTTCAATGTTTCTCATTCTAACACTTTTCATCGTATTGCACAGGGACGAAAGCTTGACACGCGTGTCTAAGGAAACCACTTTGGTATGAGGGACTGTTCTTATTTCCTTCTTCTTGTTAAATGAACAATTATCCAAGTAAGCCATTTCACATTGTTGATTTTCTTGGACTCGGATGTCACGCAGGTAGCTATAATCTCCCACGTGGTAAGGTCAATTGCTGCTGTAACCACAAATGCACGACTGACTTCTGTTGTTGATTTAATTCGTTTGTTATTTTCTTCAATGTTTCTCATTCTTACACTTTTCATCGTATTGCACAGTGACGAAAGCTTGACACACGTGTCTAAGGAAATCATTTTGGTATGAGGGACTGCTCTTCTTCCCTTTTTTCTTTTTGATGAACAATTATCCAAGTAAGTCATTCCACATTGTTGATTTTCTTGGACTAGGATGTCACGCAGCTAGCTATAATTTCCCACGTGGTAAGGTCAATTGCTGCTGTAACCACAAATGCACGACTGACTTCTGTTGTTGATTTCATTTGTTTGTTATTTCCTTCTATGTTTCTCATTCTAACACTTTTCATCGTATTGCACAGGGACGAAAGCTTGACACACGTGTCTGAGAAAACCACTTTGGTATGAGGGACTGTTCTTATTCCCTTTTTTTTGTTTAATCAACAATTATCCAAGTAAGCCATTCCACATTGTTGATTTTCTTGGACTCGGATGTCACGCAGGTTGCTATAATCTCCCACGTGGTAAGGTCAATTGCAGCTGTAACCATAAATGCACGACTGACTTCTGTTGTTGATTTCATTTGTTCGAAATTTCCTTCAATGTTTCTCATTCTAATACTTTTCATCGTATTGCACAGGGACGAAAGCTTGACACACGTGTCTATGGAAACCACATTCGTATAAGGGACTGTTCTTACTTCATTCTTTCTGTATAATGATCAATTATTCAAGTAAGTCATTCCACATTGTTGATTTTCTTGGACTCGGATGTCACGCAGGTAGCTATAATCTCCCACGTGGTAAGGTCAACTGCTGCTGAAATCACAAATGCAACTGACTTCTGTTGTTGATTTCATTTGTTTGTTATTTTCTTCAATGTTTCTCATTCTAACACTTTTCATCGTATTGCACAGGGACGAAAGCTTGACACGCGTGTCTGAGGAAACCACTTTGGTATAAGGGTCTGTTCTTATTCCCTTCTTTTTGTTTAATGAACAATTATCCAAGTAAGCCATTCCACATTGTTGATTTTCTTGGACTCGGATGTCACGCAGGTAGCTATAATCTCCCACGTGGTGAGGTCAATTGCTGCTGTAACCACAAATGCACGACTGACTTCTATTGTTGATTTCATTCGTTTGTTATTTTCTTCAATGATTCTCAATCTAACACTTTCCATCGTATTGCACAGGGACCAAAGCTTGACACGCGTGTCAATTGCTGCTGTTATCACAAATGCACGACTGACTTCTGTTGTTGATTTGATTTGTTTGTTATTTCCTTCAATGTTTCTCATTCTAACACTTTTCATCGTATTGCACAGGGACGAAAGCTTGACACACGTGTCTAAGGAAACCACTTTGGTATAAGGGACTGTTCTTATTCCCTTCTTTTTGTTTAATGAACAATTATTCAAGTAAGCCATTTCACATTGTTGATTTTCTTGGACTCGGATGTCACGCAGGTAGCTATAATCTCCCACGTGGTAAGGTCAATTGCTGCTGTAACCACAAATGCACGACTGACTTCTGTTGTTGATTTAATTCGTTTGTTATTTTCTTCAATGTTTCTCATTCTTACACTTTTCATCGTATTGCACAGTGACGAAAGCTTGACACACGTGTCTAAGGAAATCATTTTGGTATGAGGGACTGCTCTTCTTCCCTTTTTTCTTTTTGATGAACAATTATCCAAGTAAGTCATTCCACATTGTTGATTTTCTTGGACTAGGATGTCACGCAGCTAGCTATAATTTCCCACGTGGTAAGGTCAATTGCTGCTGTAACCACAAATGCACGACTGACTTCTGTTGTTGATTTCATTTGTTTGTTATTTCCTTCTATGTTTCTCATTCTAACACTTTTCATCGTATTGCACAGGGACGAAAGCTTGACACACGTGTCTGAGAAAACCACTTTGGTATGAGGGACTGTTCTTATTCCCTTTTTTTTGTTTAATCAACAATTATCCAAGTAAGCCATTCCACATTGTTGATTTTCTTGGACTCGGATGTCACGCAGGTTGCTATAATCTCCCACGTGGTAAGGTCAATTGCAGCTGTAACCATAAATGCACGACTGACTTCTGTTGTTGATTTCATTTGTTCGAAATTTCCTTCAATGTTTCTCATTCTAATACTTTTCATCGTATTGCACAGGGACGAAAGCTTGACACACGTGTCTATGGAAACCACATTCGTATAAGGGACTGTTCTTACTTCATTCTTTCTGTATAATGATCAATTATCCAAGTAAGCCGTTCCACATTGTTCATTTTCTTGGGCTCGGATGTCACGCAGGTAGCTGTAATCTCCCACGTGGTAAGGTCAATTGCTGCTGTAACCACAAATGCACGACTGACTTCTGTTGTTGATTTCATTCGTTTGTTATTTTCTTCAATGTTTCTCATTCTAACACTTTTCATCGTATTGCACAGGGACGAAAGCTTGACACGCGTGTCTGAGGAAACCACTTTGGTATAAGGGTCTGTTCTTATTCCCTTCTTTTTGTTTAATGAACAATTATCCAAGTAAGCCATTCCACATTGTTGATTTTCTTGGACTCGGATGTCACGCAGGTAGCTATAATCTCCCACGTGGTGAGGTCAATTGCTGCTGTAACCACAAATGCACGACTGACTTCTATTGTTGATTTCATTCGTTTGTTATTTTCTTCAATGATTCTCAATCTAACACTTTTCATCGTATTGCACAGGGACCAAAGCTTGACACGCGTGTCAATTGCTGCTGTAATCACAAATGCACGACTGACTTCTGTTGTTGATTTGATTTGTTTGTTATTTCCTTCAATGTTTCTCATTCTAACACTTTTCATCGTATTGCACAGGGACGAAAGCTTGACACACGTGTCTAAGGAAACCACTTTGGTATAAGGGACTGTTCTTATTCCCTTCTTTTTGTTTAATGAACAATTATTCAAGTAAGCCGTTCCACATTGTTGATTTTCTTGGACTCAGATGTCACGCAGGTAGCTATAATCTCCCACGTGGTAAGGTCAATTGCTGCTGTAACCACAAATGCACGACTGACTTCTGTTGTTGATTTCATTTGTTCGTTATTTCCTTTAATGTTTCTCATTCTAACACTTTTCATCGTATTGCACAGGGACGAAAGCTTGACACGCGAGTCTACGGAAACCACTTTAGTATAAGGGACTGTTCTTATTCCCTTCTTTTTGTTTAATGAACAATTATCCAAGTAGGCCATTCCACATTGTTGATTTTCTTGGACTCGGATGTCCCGCAGGTAGCTATAATCTCCCACGTGGTAAGGTCAATTGCTGCTGTAACCACAAATGCACGACTGACTTCTGTTGTTGATTTCATTTGTTTGTTATTTTCTTCAATGTTTCTCATTCTAACACTTTTCATCGTATTGCACAGGGACGAAAGCTTGACACACGTGTCTATGGAAACCACATTGGTATAAGGGACTGTTCTTACTTCATTCTTTCTGTATAATGATCAATTATCCAAGTAAGCCATTCCACATTGTTGATTTTCTTGGACTCGGATGTCACGCAGGTAGCTATAATCTCCCACGTGGTAAGGTCAATTGCTGCTGTAATCACAAATGCATGACTGACTTCTGTTGTTGATTTGATTTGTTTGTTATTTCCTACAATGTTTCTCATTCTAACACTTTTCATCGTATTGCACAGGGACGAAAGCTATACACGCGTGTCTAAGGAAACCACTTTGGTATGAGGGACTGTTCTTATTCCCTTCTTCTTGTTAAATGAACAATTATCCAAGTAAGCCATTCCACATTGTTGATTTTCTTGGACTCGGATGTCCCGCAGGTAGCTATAATCTCCCACGTGGTAAGGTCAATTGCTGCTGTAACCACAAATGCACGACTGACTTCTGTTGTTGATTTAATTCGTTTGTTATTTTCTTCAATGTTTCTCATTCTAACACTTTTCATCGTATTGCACAGTGACGAAAGCTTGACACACGTGTCTAAGGAAACCACTTTGGTATGAGGGACTGCTCTTCTTCCCTTTTTTCTTTTTGATGAACAATTATCCAAGTAAGCCATTCCACATTGTTGATTTTCTTGGACTAGGATGTCACGCAGCTAGCTATAATCTCCCACGTGGTAAGGTCAATTGCTGCTGTAACCACAAATGCACGACTGACTTCTGTTGTTGATTTCATTTGTTTGTTTTTTCCTTCTATGTTTCTCATTCTTACACTTTTCATCGTATTGCACAGGGACGAAAGCTTGACACACGTGTCTATGGAAACCACATTCGTATAAGGGACTGTTCTTACTTCATTCTTTCTGTATAATGATCAATTATCCAAGTAAGTCATTCCACATTGTTGATTTTCTTGGACTCGGATGTCACGCAGGTAGCTATAATCTCCCACGTGGTAAGGTCAATTGCTGCTGAAATCACAAATGCACGACTGACTTCTGTTGTTGATTTCATTTGTTTGTTATTTCCTTCTATGTTTCTCATTCTAACACTTTTCATCGTATTGCACAGGGACGAAAGCTTGACACACGTGTCTAAGGAAACCACTTTGGTATAAGGGACTTTTCTCATTCTCTTTTTTTTGTTTAATCAACTATTATCCAAGTAGGCCATTCCACATTGTTGATTATCTTGGACTCGGATGTCACGCAGGTAGCTATAATCTCCCACGTGGTAAGGTCAATTGCTGCTGTAACCACAAATGCACGACTGACTTCTAATGATGATTTCATTTGTTTGTTATTTCCTTCTATGTTTCTCATTCTAACACTTTTCATCGTATTGCACAGGAATGAAAGCTTGACACAGGTGTCTAAGGAAACCACTTTGGTATAAGGGACTGTTCTTATTCCCTTCTTTTCGTTTAATGAACAATTATCCAAATAAGCCATTCCACATTGTTGATTTTCTTAGACTCGGATGACACGCGGGTAGCTATAATCTCCCACGTGGTAAGGTCAATTGCTGATGTAACCACAATTGGACGGCTGACTTCTGTTGTTGATTTCATTCGTTTGTTATTTTCTTCAATGTTTCTCATTCTAACACTTTTCATCGTATTGCACAGGGACGAAAGCATGACACACGTGTCTATGGAAACCACATTGGTATAAGGGACTGTTCTTACTTCATTCTTTCTGTATAATGATCAATTATCCAAGTAAGCCATTCCACATTGTTGATTTTCTTGGACTCGGATGTCACGCAGGTAGCTATAATCTCCCACGTGGTAAGGTCAATTGCTGCTGTAATCACAAATGCACGACTGACTTCTGTTGTTGATTTGATTTGTTTGTTATTTCCTTCTATGTTTCTCATTCTAACACTTTTCATCGTATTCCACAGGGACGAAAGCTTGACACGCGTGTCTAAGGAAACCACTTTGGTATGAGGGACTGCTCTTATTCCCTTCTTCTTGTTAAATGATCAATTATCCAAGTAAGTCATTCCACATTGTTGATTTTCTTGGACTCGGATGTCACGCAGGTAGCTATAATCTCCCACGTGGTAAGGTCAATTGCTGCTGTAACCACAAATGCACGACTGACTTCTGTTGTTGATTTCATTTGTTTGTTATTTCCTTCTATGTTTCTCATTCTAACACTTTTCATCGTATTGCACAGGAACGAAAGCTTGACACAGTTGTCTAAGGAAACCACTTTGGTATAAGGGACTGTTCTTATCCCTTCTTTTTGTTTAATGAACAATTATCCAAATAAGCCATTCCACATTATTGATTTTCTTGGACTCGTATGACACGCAGGTAGCTATAATCTCCCACGTGGTAAGGTCAATTGCTGCTGTAACCACAATTGGACGGCTGACTTCTGTTGTTGATTTCATTTGTTTGTTATTTCCTTCAATGTTTCTCATTCTAACACTTCTCATCGTATTGCACAGGGACGAAAGCTTGACATACGTATCTATGGAAACCACATTGGTATAAGGGACTGTTCTTATTCCCTTCTTTCTGTATGATGATCAATTATCCAAGTAAGCCATTCCACATTGTTGATTTTCTTGGACTCGGATGACACGCAGGTAGCTATAATCTGTAACGTGGTAAGGTCAATTGCTGCTGTAACCACAAATGCACGACTGACTTCTGTTGTTGATTTCATTTGTTTGTTATTTCCTTCAATGTTACTCATTCTAACACTTTTCATCGTATTGCACAGGGACGAAAGCTTGACACACGTGTCTAAGGAAACCACTTTGGTATAAGGGACTGTTCTTATTCCCTTCTTTTTGTTTAATGAACAATTATTCAAGTAACCCGTTCCACATTGTTGATTTTCTTGGACTCAGATGTCACGCAGGTAGCTATAATCTCCCACGTGGAAAGGTCAATTGCTGCTGTAACCACAAATGCACGACTGACTTCTGTTGTTGATTTCATTCGTTTGTTATTTTCTTCAATGTTTCTCATTCTAACACTTTTCATCGTATTGCACAGGGACGAAAGCTTGATTCACGTGTCTATGGAAACCACATTGGTATAAGGGACTATTCTTACTTCATTCTTTCTGTATAATGATCAATTATCCAAGTAAGCCATTCCACATATTTGATTTTCTTGGACTCGGATGTCACGCAGGTAGCTATAATCTCCCACGTGGTAAGGTCAATTGCTGCTGTAATCACAAATGCACGACTGACTTCTGTTGTTGATTTGATTTGTTTGTTATTTCCTTCAATGTTTCTCATTCTAACACTTTTCATCGTATTGCACAGGGACGAAAGCTTGACACGCGTGTCTAAGGAAACCACTTTGGTATGAGGGACTGTTCTTATTTCCTTCTTCTTGTTAAATGAACAATTATCCAAGTAAGCCATTTCACATTGTTGATTTTCTTGGACTCGGATGTCACGCAGGTAGCTATAATCTCCCACGTGGTAAGGTCAATTGCTGCTGTAACCACAAATGCACGACTGACTTCTGTTGTTGATTTAATTCGTTTGTTATTTTCTTCAATGTTTCTCATTCTTACACTTTTCATCGTATTGCACAGTGACGAAAGCTTGACACACGTGTCTAAGGAAATCATTTTGGTATGAGGGACTGCTCTTCTTCCCTTTTTTCTTTTTGATGAACAATTATCCAAGTAAGTCATTCCACATTGTTGATTTTCTTGGACTAGGATGTCACGCAGCTAGCTATAATTTCCCACGTGGTAAGGTCAATTGCTGCTGTAACCACAAATGCACGACTGACTTCTGTTGTTGATTTCATTTGTTTGTTATTTCCTTCTATGTTTCTCATTCTAACACTTTTCATCGTATTGCACAGGGACGAAAGCTTGACACACGTGTCTGAGAAAACCACTTTGGTATGAGGGACTGTTCTTATTCCCTTTTTTTTGTTTAATCAACAATTATCCAAGTAAGCCATTCCACATTGTTGATTTTCTTGGACTCGGATGTCACGCAGGTTGCTATAATCTCCCACGTGGTAAGGTCAATTGCAGCTGTAACCATAAATGCACGACTGACTTCTGTTGTTGATTTCATTTGTTCGAAATTTCCTTCAATGTTTCTCATTCTAATACTTTTCATCGTATTGCACAGGGACGAAAGCTTGACACACGTGTCTATGGAAACCACATTCGTATAAGGGACTGTTCTTACTTCATTCTTTCTGTATAATGATCAATTATTCAAGTAAGTCATTCCACATTGTCGATTTTCTTGGACTCGGATGTCACGCAGGTAGCTATAATCTCCCACGTGGTAAGGTCAACTGCTGCTGAAATCACAAATGCAACTGACTTCTGTTGTTGATTTCATTTGTTTGTTATTTCCTTCAATGTTTCTCATTCTAACACTTTTCATCGTATTGCACAGGGACGAAAGCTTGACACACGTGTCTAAGAAAACCACTTTTGTATGAGGGACTGTTCTTATTCCCTTCGTTTTGTTTAATGAACAATTATCCAAGTAAGCCATTCCACATTGTTGATTTTCTTGGACTCGAATGTCACGCAGGTAGCTATATTCTCCCACGTGGTAAGGTCAATTGCTGCTGTAACCACAAATGCACGACTGACTTCTGTTGTTGATTTCATTTGTTTGTTATTTCCTTCTATGTTTCTCATTCTATCACTTTTCATCGTATTGCACAGGGACGAAAGCTTGACACGCGTGTCTAAGGAAACCACTTTGGTATAAGGGACTGTTCTTATTCCCTTCGTTTTGTTTAATGAACAATTATCCAAGTAAGCCATTCCACATCCGACTCGGATGACACGCGGGTAGCTATAATCTCCCACGTGGTAAGGTCAATTGCTGATGTAACCACAATTGGACGGCTGACTTCTGTTGTTGATTTCATTTGTTTGTTATTTCCTTCAATGTTTCTCATTCTAACACTTCTCATCGTATTGCACAGGGACGAAAGCTTGACACACGTGTCTATGGAAACCACATTGGTATAAGGGACTGTTCTTATTCCCTTCTTTCTGCATGATGATCAATTATCCAAGTAAGCCATTCCACATTGTTGATTTTCTTGGACTCGGATGACACGCAGGTAGCTATAATCTGTAACGTGGTAAGGTCAATTGCTGCTGTCACCACAAATGCACGACTGACTTCTGTTGTTGATTTCATTTGTTTGTTATTTCCTTCAATGTTTCTCATTCTAACACTTTTCATCGTATTGCACAGGGACGAAAGCTTGACACACGTGTCTAAGGAAACCACTTTGGTATAAGGGACTGTTCTTATTCCCTTCTTTTTGTTTAATGAACAATTATTCAAGTAAGCCGTTCCACATTGTTGATTTTCTTGGACTCGGATGTCACGCAGGTAGCTATAATCTCCCACGTGGTAAGGTCAATTGCTGCTGTAACCACAAATGCACGACTGACTTCTGTTGTTGATTTCATTTGTTTGTTATTTCCTTCTATGTTTCTCATTCTAACACTTTTCATCGTATTGCACAGGGACGAAAGCTTGACACACGTGTCTAAGGAAACCACTTTGGTATAAGGGACTTTTCTCATTCTCTTTTTTTTGTTTAATCAACAATTATCCAAGTAGGCCATTCCACATTGTTGATTATCTTGGACTCGGATGTCACGCAGGTAGCTATAATCTCCCACGTGGTAAGGTCAATTGCTGCTGTAACCACAAATGCACGACTGACTTCTAATGTTGATTTCATTTGTTTGTTATTTCCTTCAATGTTTCTCATTCTAACACTTCTCATCGTATTGCACAGGAACGAAAGCTTTACACACGTGTCTAAGGAAACCACTTTGGTATAAGGGACTGTTCTTATTCCCTTCTTTCTGCATGATGATCAATTATCCAAGTAAGCCATTCCACATTGTTGATTTTCTTGGACTCGAATGTCACGCAGGTAGCTATAATCTCCCACGTGGTAAGGTCAATTGCTGCTGTAACCACAAATGCACGACTGACTTCTGTTGTTGATTTCATTTGTTTGTTATTTCCTTCTATGTTTCTCATTCTATCACTTTTCATCGTATTGCACAGGGACGAAAGCTTGACACGCGTGTCTAAGGAAACCACATTGGTATAAGGGACTGTTCTTATTCCCTTCTTTCTGTATGATGATCAATTATCCAAGTAAGCCATTCCACATTGTTGATTTTCTTGGACTCGGATGACACGCAGGTAGCTATAATCTGTAACGTGGTAAGGTCAATTGCTGCTGTAACCACAAATGCACGACTGACTTCTGTTGTTGATTTCATTTGTTTGTTATTTCCTTCAATGTTTCTCATTCTAACACTTTTCATCGTATTGCACAGGGACGAAAGCTTGACACACGTGTCTAAGGAAACCACTTTGGTATAAGGGACTGTTCTTATTCCCTTCTTTTTGTTTAATGAACAATTATTCAAGTAAGCCGTTCCACATTGTTGATATTCTTGGACTCAGATGTCACGCAGGTAGCTATAATCTCCCACGTGGTAAGGTCAATTGCTGCTGTAACCACAAATGCACGACTGACTTCTGTTGTTGATTTCATTCGTTTGTTATTTTCTTCAATGTTTCTCATTCTAACACTTTTCATCGTATTGCACAGGGACGAAAGCTTGACACACGTGTCTATGGAAACCACTTTGGTATGAGGGACTGTTCTTATTCCCTTCTTCTTGTTAAATGAACAATTATCCAAGTAAGCCATTCCACATTGTTGATTTTCTTGGACTCGGATGTCACGCAGGTAGCTATAATCTCCCACGTGGTAAGGTCAATTGCTGCTGTAATCACAAATGCACGACTGACTTCTGTTGTTGATTTGATTTGTTTGTTATTTCCTTCAATGTTTCTCATTCTTACACTTTTCATCGTATTGCACAGGGACGAAAGCTTGACACGCGTGTCTAAGGAAACCACTTTGGTATGAGGGACTGTTCTTATTCCCTTCTTCTTGTTAAATGAACAATTATCCATGTAAGCCATTCCACATTGTTGAGTTTCTTGGACTCGGATGTCACGCAGGTAGCTATAATCTCCCACGTGGTAAGGTCAATTGCTGCTGTAACCACAAATGCACGACTGACTTCTGCTGTTGATTTAATTCGTTTGTTATTTTCTTCAATGTTTCTCATTCTAACACTTTTCATCGTATTGCACAGTGACGAAAGCTTGACACACGTGTCTAAGGAAACCACTTTGGTATGAGGGACTGCTCTTCTTTCCTTTTTTCTTTTTGATGAACAATTATCCAAGTAAGCCATTCCACATTGTTGATTTTCTTGGACTAGGATGTCACGCAGCTAGCTATAATTTCCCACGTGGTAAGGTCAATTGCTGCTGTAACCACAAATGCACGACTGACTTCTGTTGTTGATTTCATTTGTTTGTTATTTCCTTCTATGTTTCTCATTCTAACACTTTTCATCGTATTGCACAGGGACGAAAGCTTGACACACGTGTCTGAGAAAACCACTTTGGTATGAGGGACTGTTCTTATTCCCTTTTTTTTGTTTAATCAACAATTATCCAAGTAAGCCATTCCACATTGTTGATTTTCTTGGACTCGGATGTCACGCAGGTTGCTATAATCTCCCACGTGGTAAGGTCAATTGCAGCTGTAACCATAAATGCACGACTGACTTCTGTTGTTGATTTCATTTGTTTGAAATTTCCTTCAATGTTTCTCATTCTAACACTTTTCATCGTATTGCACACGGACGAAAGCTTGACACACGTGTCTAAGGAATCCACACTGGTATGAAGGACTGTTCTTATTCCCTTTTTTCTGTTAGTTGAACAATTATCCAGATAAGCCTTTTCACATTGTTGATTTTCTTGGACTCGGATGTCACGCAGGTAGCTATATTCTCCCACGTGGTAAGATCAATTGCTGCTTTAACAATAAATGGACGGCTGACTTCTGTTGTTGATTTCATTTGTTTTTTATTAAATTCAATGTTTCTCATTCTAACACTTTTCATCGTATTGCACAGGGACGAAAGCTTGACACACGTGTCTAAGGAAACCACATTGATATAATGGACTGTTCTTATTCTCTTCTTTTTGTTTGATGAACAATTATCCAAGTAAGCCATTTCACATTGTTGTTTTTCTTGGTCTCGGATGTCACGCAGGTAGCTGTAATCTCTCATTTGGTGAGGTCAATTGCTGCTGTAACCACAAATGCACGACTGACTTCTGTTGTTGATTTCATTTGTTTTTTATTAAATTCAATGTTTCTCATTCTAACACTTTTCATCGTATTGCACAGGGACGAAAGCTTGACACACGTGTCTAAGGAAACCACTTTGGTATAAGGGACTGTTCTTATTCCCTTCTTTTTGTTTAATGAACAATTATTCAAGTAAGCCATTTCACATTGTTGATTTTCTTGGACTCGGATGTCACGCAGGTAGCTATAATCTCCCACGTGGTAAGGTCAATTGCTGCTGTAACCACAAATGCACGACTGACTTCTGTTGTTGATTTAATTCGTTTGTTATTTTTTCAATGTTTCTCATTCTTACACTTTTCATCGTATTGCACAGTGACGAAAGCTTGACACACGTGTCTAAGGAAATCATTTTGGTATGAGGGACTGCTCTTCTTCCCTTTTTTCTTTTTGATGAACAATTATCCAAGTAAGTCATTCCACATTGTTGATTTTCTTGGACTAGGATGTCACGCAGCTAGCTATAATTTCCCACGTGGTAAGGTCAATTGCTGCTGTAACCACAAATGCACGACTGACTTCTGTTGTTGATTTCATTTGTTTGTTATTTCCTTCTATGTTTCTCATTCTAACACTTTTCATCGTATTGCACAGGGACGAAAGCTTGACACACGTGTCTGAGAAAACCACTTTGGTATGAGGGACTGTTCTTATTCCCTTTTTTTTGTTTAATCAACAATTATCCAAGTAAGCCATTCCACATTGTTGATTTTCTTGGACTCGGATGTCACGCAGGTTGCTATAATCTCCCACGTGGTAAGGTCAATTGCAGCTGTAACCATAAATGCACGACTGACTTCTGTTGTTGATTTCATTTGTTCGAAATTTCCTTCAATGTTTCTCATTCTAATACTTTTCATCGTATTGCACAGGGACGAAAGCTTGACACACGTGTCTATGGAAACCACATTCGTATAAGGGACTGTTCTTACTTCATTCTTTCTGTATAATGATCAATTATTCAAGTAAGCCGTTCCACATTGTTCATTTTCTTGGGCTCGGATGTCACGCAGGTAGCTGTAATCTCCCACGTGGTAAGGTCAATTGCTGCTGTAACCACAAATGCACGACTGACTTCTGTTGTTGATTTCATTCGTTTGTTATTTTCTTCAATGTTTCTCATTCTAACACTTTTCATCGTATTGCACAGGGACGAAAGCTTGACACGCGTGTCTGAGGAAACCACTTTGGTATAAGGGTCTGTTCTTATTCCCTTCTTTTTGTTTAATGAACAATTATCCAAGTAAGCCATTCCACATTGTTGATTTTCTTGGACTCGGATGTCACGCAGGTAGCTATAATCTCCCACGTGGTGAGGTCAATTGCTGCTGTAACCACAAATGCACGACTGACTTCTATTGTTGATTTCATTCGTTTGTTATTTTCTTCAATGATTCTCATTCTAACACTTTCCATCGTATTGCACAGGGACGAAAGCTTGACACGCGTGTCAATTGCTGCTGTAATCACAAATGCACGACTGACTTCTGTTGTTGATTTGATTTGTTTGTTATTTCCTTCAATGTTTCTCATTCTAACACTTTTCATCGTATTGCACAGGGACGAAAGCTTGACACACGTGTCTAAGGAAACCACTTTGGTATAAGGGACTGTTCTTATTCCCTTCTTTTTGTTTAATGAACAATTATTCAAGTAAGCCGTTCCACATTGTTGATTTTCTTGGACTCAGATGTCACGCAGGTAGCTATAATCTCCCACGTGGTAAGGTCAATTGCTGCTGTAACCACAAATGCACGACTGACTTCTGTTGTTGATTTCATTTGTTCGTTATTTCCTTTAATGTTTCTCATTCGAACACTTTTCATCGTATTGCACAGGGACGAAAGCTTGACACGCGAGTCTACGGAAACCACTTTAGTATAAGGGACTGTTCTTATTCCCTTCTTTTTGTTTAATGAACAATTATCCAAGTAGGCCATTCCACATTGTTGATTTTCTTGGACTCGGATGTCCCGCAGGTAGCTATAATCTCCCACGTGGTAAGGTCAATTGCTGCTGTAACCACAAATGCACGACTGACTTCTGTTGTTGATTTCATTTGTTTGTTATTTTCTTCAATGTTTCTCATTCTAACACTTTTCATCGTATTGCACAGGGACGAAAGCTTGACACACGTGTCTATGGAAACCACATTGGTATAAGGGACTGTTCTTACTTCATTCTTTCTGTATAATGATCAATTATCCAAGTAAGCCATTCCACATTGTTGATTTTCTTGGACTCGGATGTCACGCAGGTAGCTATAATCTCCCACGTGGTAAGGTCAATTGCTGCTGTAATCACAAATGCACGACTGACTTCTGTTGTTGATTTGATTTGTTTGTTATTTCCTACAATGTTTCTCATTCTAACACTTTTCATCGTATTGCACAGGGACGAAAGCTATACACGCGTGTCTAAGGAAACCACTTTGGTATGAGGGACTGTTCTTATTCCCTTCTTCTTGTTAAATGAACAATTATCCATGTAAGCCATTCCACATTGTTGATTTTCTTGGACTCGGATGTCCCGCAGGTAGCTATAATATCCCACGTGGTAAGGTCAATTGCTGCTGTAACCACAAATGCACGACTGACTTCTGTTGTTGATTTAATTCGTTTGTTATTTTCTTCAATGTTTCTCATTCTAACACTTTTCATCGTATTGCACAGTGACGAAAGCTTGACACACGTGTCTAAGGAAACCACTTTGGTATGAGGGACTGCTCTTCTTCCCTTTTTTCTTTTTGATGAACAATTATCCAAGTAAGCCATTCCACATTGTTGATTTTCTTGGACTAGGATGTCACGCAGCTAGCTATAATCTCCCACGTGGTAAGGTCAATTGCTGCTGTAACCACAAATGCACGACTGACTTCTGTTGTTGATTTCATTTGTTTGTTTTTTCCTTCTATGTTTCTCATTCTTACACTTTTCATCGTATTGCACAGGGACGAAAGCTTGACACACGTGTCTATGGAAACCACATTCGTATAAGGGACTGTTCTTACTTCATTCTTTCTGTATAATGATCAATTATCCAAGTAAGTCATTCCACATTGTTGATTTTCTTGGACTCGGATGTCACGCAGGTAGCTATAATCTCCCACGTGGTAAGGTCAATTGCTGCTGAAATCACAAATGCACGACTGACTTCTGTTGTTGATTTCATTTGTTTGTTATTTCCTTCTATGTTTCTCATTCTAACACTTTTCATCGTATTGCACAGGGACGAAAGCTTGACACACGTGTCTAAGGAAACCACTTTGGTATAAGGGACTCTTCTCATTCTCTTTTTTTTGTTTAATCAACTATTATCCAAGTAGGCCATTCCACATTGTTGATTATCTTGGACTCGGATGTCACGCAGGTAGCTATAATCTCCCACGTGGTAAGGTCAATTGCTGCTGTAACCACAAATGCACGACTGACTTCTAATGATGATTTCATTTGTTTGTTATTTCCTTCTATGTTTCTCATTCTAACACTTTTCATCGTATTGCACAGGAATGAAAGCTTGACACAGGTGTCTAAGGAAACCACTTTGGTATAAGGGACTGTTCTTATTCCCTTCTTTTCGTTTAATGAACAATTATCCAAATAAGCCATTCCACATTGTTGATTTTCTTAGACTCGGATGACACGCGGGTAGCTATAATCTCCCACGTGGTAAGGTCAATTGCTGATGTAACCACAATTGGACGGCTGACTTCTGTTGTTGATTTCATTCGTTTGTTATTTTCTTCAATGTTTCTCATTCTAACACTTTTCATCGTATTGCACAGGGACGAAAGCATGACACACGTGTCTATGGAAACCACATTGGTATAAGGGACTGTTCTTACTTCATTCTTTCTGTATAATGATCAATTATCCAAGTAAGCCATTCCACATTGTTGATTTTCTTGGACTCGGATGTCACGCAGGTAGCTATAATCTCCCACGTGGTAAGGTCAATTGCTGCTGTAATCACAAATGCACGACTGACTTCTGTTGTTGATTTGATTTGTTTGTTATTTCCTTCTATGTTTCTCATTCTAACACTTTTCATCGTATTCCACAGGGACGAAAGCTTGACACGCGTGTCTAAGGAAACCACTTTGGTATGAGGGACTGCTCTTATTCCCTTCTTCTTGTTAAATGATCAATTATCCAAGTAAGTCATTCCACATTGTTGATTTTCTTGGACTCGGATGTCACGCAGGTAGCTATAATCTCCCACGTGGTAAGGTCAATTGCTGCTGTAACCACAAATGCACGACTGACTTCTGTTGTTGATTTCATTTGTTTGTTATTTCCTTCTATGTTTCTCATTCTAACACTTTTCATCGTATTGCACAGGAACGAAAGCTTGACACAGTTGTCTAAGGAAACCACTTTGGTATAAGGGACTGTTCTTATCCCTTCTTTTTGTTTAATGAACAATTATCCAAATAAGCCATTCCACATTATTGATTTTCTTGGACTCGTATGACACGCAGGTAGCTATAATCTCCCACGTGGTAAGGTCAATTGCTGCTGTAACCACAATTGGACGGCTGACTTCTGTTGTTGATTTCATTTGTTTGTTATTTCCTTCAATGTTTCTCATTCTAACACTTCTCATCGTATTGCACAGGGACGAAAGCTTGACACACGTATCTATGGAAACCACATTGGTATAAGGGACTGTTCTTATTCCCTTCTTTCTGTATGATGATCAATTATCCAAGTAAGCCATTCCACATTGTTGATTTTCTTGGACTCGGATGACACGCAGGTAGCTATAATCTGTAACGTGGTAAGGTCAATTGCTGCTGTAACCACAAATGCACGACTGACTTCTGTTGTTCATTTCATTTGTTTGTTATTTCCTTCAATGTTTCTCATTCTAACACTTTTCATCGTATTGCACAGGGACGAAAGCTTGACACACGTGTCTAAGGAAACCACTTTGGTATAAGGGACTGTTCTTATTCCCTTCTTTTTGTTTAATGAACAATTATTCAAGTAACCCGTTCCACATTGTTGATTTTCTTGGACTCAGATGTCACGCAGGTAGCTATAATCTCCCACGTGGTAAGGTCAATTGCTGCTGTAACCACAAATGCACGACTGACTTCTGTTGTTGATTTCATTCGTTTGTTATTTTCTTCAATGTTTCTCATTCTAACACTTTTCATCGTATTGCACAGGGACGAAAGCTTGATTCACGTGTCTATGGAAACCACATTGGTATAAGGGACTATTCTTACTTCATTCTTTCTGTATAATGATCAATTATCCAAGTAAGCCATTCCACATATTTGATTTTCTTGGACTCGGATGTCACGCAGGTAGCTATAATCTCCCACGTGGTAAGGTCAATTGCTGCTGTAATCACAAATGCACGACTGACTTCTGTTGTTGATTTGATTTGTTTGTTATTTCCTTCAATGTTTCTCATTCTAACACTTTTCATCGTATTGCACAGGGACGAAAGCTTGACACGCGTGTCTAAGGAAACCACTTTGGTATGAGGGACTGTTCTTATTTCCTTCTTCTTGTTAAATGAACAATTATCCAAGTAAGCCATTTCACATTGTTGATTTTCTTGGACTCGGATGTCACGCAGGTAGCTATAATCTCCCACGTGGTAAGGTCAATTGCTGCTGTAACCACAAATGCACGACTGACTTCTGTTGTTGATTTAATTCGTTTGTTATTTTCTTCAATGTTTCTCATTCTTACACTTTTCATCGTATTGCACAGTGACGAAAGCTTGACACACGTGTCTAAGGAAATCATTTTGGTATGAGGGACTGCTCTTCTTCCCTTTTTTCTTTTTGATGAACAATTATCCAAGTAAGTCATTCCACATTGTTGATTTTCTTGGACTAGGATGTCACGCAGCTAGCTATAATTTCCCACGTGGTAAGGTCAATTGCTGCTGTAACCACAAATGCACGACTGACTTCTGTTGTTGATTCCATTTGTTTGTTATTTCCTTCTATGTTTCTCATTCTAATACTTTTCATCGTATTGCACAGGGACGAAAGCTTGACACACGTGTCTGAGAAAACCACTTTGGTATGAGGGACTGTTCTTATTCCCTTTTTTTTGTTTAATCAACAATTATCCAAGTAAGCCATTCCACATTGTTGATTTTCTTGGACTCGGATGTCACGCAGGTTGCTATAATCTCCCACGTGGTAAGGTCAATTGCAGCTGTAACCATAAATGCACGACTGACTTCTGTTGTTGATTTCATTTGTTCGAAATTTCCTTCAATGTTTCTCATTCTAATACTTTTCATCGTATTGCACAGGGACGAAAGCTTGACACACGTGTCTATGGAAACCACATTCGTATAAGGGACTGTTCTTACTTCATTCTTTCTGTATAATGATCAATTATTCAAGTAAGTCATTCCACATTGTTGATTTTCTTGGACTCGGATGTCACGCAGGTAGCTATAATCTCCCACGTGGTAAGGTCAACTGCTGCTGAAATCACAAATGCAACTGACTTCTGTTGTTGATTTCATTTGTTTGTTATTTCCTTCAATGTTTCTCATTCTAACACTTTTCATCGTATTGCACAGGGACGAAAGCTTGACACACGTGTCTAAGAAAACCACTTTTGTATGAGGGACTGTTCTTATTCCCTTCGTTTTGTTTAATGAACAATTATCCAAGTAAGCCATTCCACATTGTTGATTTTCTTGGACTCGAATGTCACGCAGGTAGCTATATTCTCCCACGTGGTAAGGTCAATTGCTGCTGTAACCACAAATGCACGACTGACTTCTGTTGTTGATTTCATTTGTTTGTTATTTCCTTCTATGTTTCTCATTCTATCACTTTTCATCGTATTGCACAGGGACGAAAGCTTGACACGCGTGTCTAAGGAAACCACTTTGGTATAAGGGACTGTATTTATTCCCTTCGTTTTGTTTAATGAACAATTATCCAAGTAAGCCATTCCACATTGTTGATTTTCTTGGACTCGGATGTCACGCAGGTAGCTATAATCTCCCACGTGGTAAGGTCAATTGCTGCTGTAACCACAAATGCACGACTGACTTCTGTTGTTGATTTCATTTGTTTGTTATTTCCTTCTATGTTTCTCATTCTATCACTTTTCATCGTATTGCACAGGGACGAAAGCTTGACACGCGTGTCTAAGGAAACCACTTTGGTATAAGGGACTGTTCTTATTCCCTTCGTTTTGTTTAATGAACAATTATCCAAGTAAGCCATTCCACATTGTTGATTTTCTTGGACTCGGATGACACGCGGGTAGCTATAATCTCCCACGTGGTAAGGTCAATTGCTGATGTAACCACAATTGGACGGCTGACTTCTGTTGTTGATTTCATTTGTTTGTTATTTCCTTCAATGTTTCTCATTCTAACACTTCTCATCGTATTGCACAGGGACGAAAGCTTGACACACGTGTCTATGGAAACCACATTGGTATAAGGGACTGTTCTTATTCCCTTCTTTCTGCATGATGATCAATTATCCAAGTAAGCCATTCCACATTGTTGATTTTCTTGGACGCGGATGACACGCAGGTAGCTATAATCTGTAACGTGGTAAGGTCAATTGCTGCTGTCACCACAAATGCACGACTGACTTCTGTTGTTGATTTCATTTGTTTGTTATTTCCTTCAATGTTTCTCATTCTAACACTTTTCATCGTATTGCACAGGGACGAAAGCTTGACACACGTGTCTAAGGAAACCACTTTGGTATAAGGGACTGTTCTTATTCCCTTCTTTTTGTTTAATGAACAATTATTCAAGTAAGCCGTTCCACATTGTTGATTTTCTTGGACTCGGATGTCACGCAGGTAGCTATAATCTCCCACGTGGTAAGGTCAATTGCTGCTGTAACCACAAATGCACGACTGACTTCTGTTGTTGATTTCATTTGTTTGTTATTTCCTTCTATGTTTCTCATTCTAACACTTTTCATCGTATTGCACAGGGACGAAAGCTTGACACACGTGTCTAAGGAAACCACTTTGGTATAAGGGACTTTTCTCATTCTCTTTTTTTTGTTTAATCAACAATTATCCAAGTAGGCCATTCCACATTGTTGATTATCTTGGACTCGGATGTCACGCAGGTAGCTATAATCTCCCACGTGGTAAGGTCAATTGCTGCTGTAACCACAAATGCACGACTGACTTCTAATGTTGATTTCATTTGTTTGTTATTTCCTTCAATGTTTCTCATTCTAACACTTCTCATCGTATTGCACAGGGACGAAAGCTTTACACACGTGTCTAAGGAAACCACTTTGGTATAAGGGACTGTTCTTATTCCCTTCTTTCTGCATGATGATCAATTATCCAAGTAAGCCATTCCACATTGTTGATTTTCTTGGACTCGAATGTCACGCAGGTAGCTATAATCTCCCACGTGGTAAGGTCAATTGCTGCTGTAACCACAAATGCACGACTGACTTCTGTTGTTGATTTCATTTGTTTGTTATTTCCTTCTATGTTTCTCATTCTATCACTTTTCATCGTATTGCACAGGGACGAAAGCTTGACACGCGTGTCTAAGGAAACCACATTGGTATAAGGGACTGTTCTTATTCCCTTCTTTCTGTATGATGATCAATTATCCAAGTAAGCCATTCCACATTGTTGATTTTCTTGGACTCGGATGACACGCAGGTAGCTATAATCTGTAACGTGGTAAGGTCAATTGCTGCTGTAACCACAAATGCACGACTGACTTCTGTTGTTGATTTCATTCGTTTGTTATTTCCTTCAATGTTTCTCATTCTAACACTTTTCATCGTATTGCACAGGGACGAAAGCTTGACACACGTGTCTAAGGAAACCACTTTGGTATAAGGGACTGTTCTTATTCCCTTCTTTTTGTTTAATGAACAATTATTCAAGTAAGCCGTTCCACATTGTTGATATTCTTGGACTCAGATGTCACGCAGGTAGCTATAATCTCCCACGTGGTAAGGTCAATTGCTGCTGTAACCACAAATGCACGACTGACTTCTGTTGTTGATTTCATTCGTTTGTTATTTTCTTCAATGTTTCTCATTCTAACACTTTTCATCGTATTGCACAGGGACGAAAGCTTGACACACGTGTCTATGGAAACCACTTTGGTATGAGGGACTGTTCTTATTCCCTTCTTCTTGTTAAATGAACAATTATCCAAGTAAGCCATTCCACATTGTTGATTTTCTTGGACTCGGATGTCACGCAGGTAGCTATAATCTCCCACGTGGTAAGGTCAATTGCTGCTGTAATCACAAATGCACGACTGACTTCTGTTGTTGATTTGATTTGTTTGTTATTTCCTTCAATGTTTCTCATTCTTACACTTTTCATCGTATTGCACAGGGACGAAAGCTTGACACGCGTGTCTAAGGAAACCACTTTGGTATGAGGGACTGTTCTTATTCCCTTCTTCTTGTTAAATGAACAATTATCCATGTAAGCCATTCCACATTGTTGAGTTTCTTGGACTCGGATGTCACGCAGGTAGCTTTAATCTCCCACGTGGTAAGGTCAATTGCTGCTGTAACCACAAATGCACGACTGACTTCTGCTGTTGATTTAATTCGTTTGTTATTTTCTTCAATGTTTCTCATTCTAACACTTTTCATCGTATTGCACAGTGACGAAAGCTTGACACACGTGTCTAAGGAAACCACTTTGGTATGAGGGACTGCTCTTCTTTCCTTTTTTCTTTTTGATGAACAATTATCCAAGTAAGCCATTCCACATTGTTGATTTTCTTGGACTCGGATGACACGCAGGTAGCTATAATCTGTAACGTGGTAAGGTCAATTGCTGCTGTAACCACAAATGCACGACTGACTTCTGTTGTTGATTTCATTTGTTTGTTATTTCCTTCTATGTTTCTCATTCTAACACTTTTCATCGTATTGCACAGGGACGAAAGCTTGACACACGTGTCTGAGAAAACCACTTTGGTATGAGGGACTGTTCTTATTCCCTTTTTTTTGTTTAATCAACAATTATCCAAGTAAGCCATTCCACATTGTTGATTTTCTTGGACTCGGATGTCACGCAGGTTGCTATAATCTCCCACGTGGTAAGGTCAATTGCAGCTGTAACCATAAATGCACGACTGACTTCTGTTGTTGATTTCATTTGTTTGAAATTTCCTTCAATGTTTCTCATTCTAACACTTTTCATCGTATTGCACACGGACGAAAGCTTGACACACGTGTCTAAGGAATCCACACTGGTATGAAGGACTGTTCTTATTCCCTTTTTTCTGTTAGTTGAACAATTATCCAGATAAGCCTTTTCACATTGTTGATTTTCTTGGACTCGGATGTCACGCAGGTAGCTATATTCTCCCACGTGGTAAGATCAATTGCTGCTTTAACAATAAATGGACGGCTGACTTCTGTTGTTGATTTCATTTGTTTTTTATTAAATTCAATGTTTCTCATTCTAACACTTTTCATCGTATTGCACAGGGACGAAAGCTTGACACACGTGTCTAAGGAAACCACATTGATATAATGGACTGTTCTTATTCTCTTCTTTTTGTTTGATGAACAATTATCCAAGTAAGCCATTTCACATTGTTGTTTTTCTTGGTCTCGGATGTCACGCAGGTAGCTGTAATCTCTCATTTGGTGAGGTCAATTGCTGCTGTAACCACAAATGCACGACTGACCTCTGTTGTTGATTTCACTCGTTTGTTATTTCCTTCAATCTTCCTCATTCTAACACTTTTCATCGTATTGCACAGAGACGAAAGCTTGGCACACGTGTCTAAGGAAACCACATTAATATAAGGGACTGTTCTTATTCTCTTCTTTTTGTTTAATGAACAATTATCCAAGTAAGCCATTTCACATTGTTGTTTTTCTTGGTCTCGGATGTCACGCAGGTAGCTATAATCTCTCAATTGATAAGGTCAATTGCTGCTGTAACCACAAATGCACGACTGATTTCTATTGTTGATTTCATTTGTTTGTTATTTCCTTCAATCTTCCTCATTCTAACACTTTTTATCGTATTGCACAGAGACGAAAGCTTGACACACGTGTCTAAGGAAACCACATTGATATAAGGAAGGGACTGTTCTTATTCTCTTCTTTTCGTTTAATGAACAATTATCCAAGTAAGCCATTTCACATTGTTGTTTTTCTTGGTCTCGGATGTCACGCATGTAGCTACAATCTCTCAATTGGTAAGGTCAATTGCTGCTGTAACCAAAACTGGACGGCTGACTTCTGTTGTTGATTTCATTTGTTTGTTATTTCCTCCAATGTTTCTTATTAAGCCATTCCACATTTTTGATTTCCTCCCACGTGGTAAGGTCAATTGCTGCTGTATCCAAAACTGGACGGTTGACTTCTGTTGTTGATTTCATTCGTTTGTTATTTCCTTCAATGTTTCTCACTCTAACACTTTTTGTCGTATTGCTGAGGGATGAAAGCTTGACACACGTGTCTAAAGAAACCACTTTGGTATAAAGGACTGTTCTTATTTCCTTTTTTTTGTTTAATCAACAATTATCCAAGTAGGCCATTCCACATTGTCGATTTTCTTGGACTCGGATGTCTCGCAGGTAGCTATAATCTCCCACGTGGTAAGGTCAATTGCTGCTGTAACCACAAATGCACGACTGACTTCTGTTGTTGATTTCATTTGTTTACCTCATGCACTCGAATCATGTAATTTTTTTTTGTTTCACAAAAATCACAAATATACCAGTCATGAACTCTGAATTAACCTATATCTATAATGACCCAAAACAAAACACTCATTAATTTCCGTTTTATAACCTATTATTCTTTTTCCTGGGTCAGAACAATTTTTTTGGAGAATTCTCGTCTCTGATTACTATAAAATTTCTTTCTTCTATCGGTCCTCTAATTCACTCGAAAATCAAAACTTAGTTGAATAATTACTCAAAAAAAAGTTCTGTCCAAGGTCAAATTGGATTTCTCTGAATTTTATCATCCTGGATATTAGACATGAGAACTCAGAATATATTGAATTTCTCGCTTACTACAGTTGAAGGTCTGTGCTTATAATTTACATCTGGTGTACGCTAATAGTTTCGATTGTCTGGGATACCAACTATTCAATGGCATAGGCCTCGATTTGGTAACATTTTGGATGTTCCACCATTTACTAATGTACATGCCTAAAACCTCTAGAATTTGCTACTGAATAAGGATTGGTCAAGTCTATTCAATTCTTTTACATTTTTAGACCTCAGATTTAAAAGAATAGAAAAATTCGTCGTTTCGCAATTCAGAATCAAACAATGAATAATTTACCAATGAAATAGAGTAATGTCTAGAAATGACAATGCATATGAAATATGAAAGCGAGGTTTCAAATGAATGAACTCTGCAATCGATTAAAAAGATGGCATTAAATTTCGAATGGAGAATCTTATATTGTCATTATTAGAACTCTTTATTGCTAAATTCATATGTTAGAATCTTATATTCAATTTTTATATTTTTTTATTTATAAAATCCCAATTCTATTCATGTTTCTTCTACTATGAAATGTCCCTTATATCAATGTGGTTTCCTTAGACACGTGTGTCAAGCTTTCGTCTCTGTGCAATACGATAAAAAGTGTTAGAATGAGGAAGATTGAAGGAAATAACAAACAAATGAAATCAACAATAGAAGTCAGTCGTGCATTTGTGGTTACAGCAGCAATTGACCTTACCAATTGAGAGATTATAGCTACCTGCGTGACATCCGAGACCAAGAAAAACAACAATGTGAAATGGCTTACTTGGAAAATTGTTCATTAAACAAAAAGAAGAGAATAAAAACAGTCCGTTATATGAATGTGGTTTCCTTAGACACGTGTGTCAAGCTTTCGTCTCTGTGCAATACGATGAGAAGTGTTAGAATGAGGAAGATTGAAGGAAATAACAAACGAATGAAATCAACAACAGAAGTCAGTCGTGCATTTGTGGTTACAGCAGCAATTGACCTCACCAAATGAGAGATTATAGCTACCTGCGTGACATCCGAGACCAAGAAAAACAACAATTTGAAATGGCTTACTTGGATAATTGTTCATCAAACAAAAAGAAGACAATAAGAACAGTCCATTATATCAATGTGGTTTCCTTAGACACGTGTGTCAAGCTTTCGTCCCTGTGCAATACGATGAAAAGTGTTAGAATGAAAAACATTGAATTTAATAACAAACAAATGAAATCAACAACAGAAGTCAGCCGTCCATTTATTGTTAAAGCAGCAATTGATCTTACCACGTGGGAGATTATAGCTACCTGCGTGACATCCGAGTCCAAGGAAATCAACAATGTGAAATGGCTTATCTGGTTAATTGTTCATCTAACAGAAAAAAGGGAATAAGAACAGTCCCTCATACCAGTGTGGATTCCTTAGACACGTGTGTCAAGCTTTCGTCCGTGTGAAATACGATGAAAAGTGTTAGAATGAGAAACATTGAAGGAAATATCAAACAAATGAAATCAACAACAGAAGTCAGTCGTGCATTTATGGTTACAGCTGCAATTGACCTTACCACGTGGGAGATTATAGCTAGCTGCGTGACATCCGAGTCCAAGAAAATCAACAATGTGGAATGGCTTACTTGGATAATTGATCATTATACAGAAAGAATGAAGTAAGAACAGTCCCTTATACCAATGTGGTTTCCATAGACACGTGTGTCAAGCTTTCGTCCCTGTGCAATACGATGAAAAGTGTTAGAATGAGAAACATTGAAGAAAATAACAAACGAATGAAATAACAACAGAAGTCAGTCGTGCATTTGTGGTTACAGCAGCAATTGACCTTACCACGTGGGAGATTATAGCTACCTGCGTGACATCCGAGTCCAAGAAAATCAACAATGTGGAATGGCTTACTTGGATAATTGTTGATTAAACAAAAAAAAGGGAATAAGAACAGTCCCTCATACCAAAGTGGTTTTCTCAGACACGTGTGTCAAGCTTTCGTCCTTGTGCAATACGATGAAAAGTGTTAGAATGAGAAACATAGAAGGAAATAACAAACAAATGAAATCAACAACAGAAGTCAGTCGTGCATTTGTGGTTACAGCAGCAATTGACCTTACCACGTGGGAGATTATAGCTAGCTGCGTGACATCCTAGTCCAAGAAAATAAACAATGTGGAATGGCTTACTTGGATAATTGTTCATCAAAAAGAAAAAAGGGAAGAAGAGCAGTCCCTCATACCAAAGTGGTTTCCTTAGACACGTGTGTCAAGCTTTCGTCACTGTGCAATACGATGAAAAGTGTTAGAATGAGAAACATTGAAGAAAATAACAAACGAATTAAATCAACAACAGAAGTCAGTCGTACATTTGTGGTTACAGCAGCAATTGACCTTACCACGTGGGAGATTATAGCTACCTGCGTGACATCCGAGTCCAAGAAAATCAACAATGTGGAATGGCTTACTTGGATAATTGTTCATTAAACAAGAAGAAGGGAATAAGAACAGACCCTCATACCAAAGTGGTTTCCTTAGACACGCGTGTCAAGCTTTCGTCCCTGTGCAATACGATGAAAAGTGTTAGAATGAGAAACATTGAAGGAAATAACAAACAAATCAAATCAACAACAGAATTCAGTCATGCATTTGTGATTACAGCAGCAATTGTCCTTACCACGTGGGAGATTATAGCTACCTGCGTGACATCCGAGTCCAAGAAAATCAACAATGTGGAATGGCTTACTTGGATAATTGATCATTATACAGAAAGAATGAAGTAAGAACAGTCCCTTATACCAATGTGGTTTCCATAGACACGTGTGTCAAGCTTTCGTCCCTGTGTAATACGATGAAAAGTGTTAGAATGAGAAACATTGAAGAAAATAACAAACGAATGAAATCAACAACAGAAGTCAGTCGTGCATTTGTGGTTACAGCAGCAGATGACCTTACCACGTGGGAGATTATAGCTACCTGCGTGACATCTGAGTCCAAGAAAATCAACAATGTGGAACGGCTTACTTGGATAATTGTTCATTAAACAAAAAGAAGGGAATAAGAACAGTCCCTTATACCAAAGTGGTTTCCTTAGACACGTGTCTCAAGCTTTCGTCCCTGTGCAATACGATGAAAAGTGTTAGAATGAGAAACATTGAAGGAAATAACAAACAAATGAAATCAACAACAGAAGTCAGTCGTGCATTTGTGGTTACAGCAGCAATTGACCTTACCACGTTACAGATTATAGCTACCTGCGTGTCATCCGAGTCCAAGAAAATCAACAATGTGGAATGGCTTACTTGGATAATTGATCATCATACAGAAAGAAGGGAATAAGAACAGTCCCTTATACCAATGTGGTTTCCATAGACACGTGTGTCAAGCTTTCGTCCCTGTGCAATACGATGAGAAGTGTTAGAATGAGAAACATTGAAGGAAATAACAAACAAATGAAATCAACAACAGAAGTCAGCCGTCCAATTGTGGTTACATCAGCAATTGACCTTACCACGTGGGAGATTATAGCTACCCGCGTGTCATCCGAGTCCAAGAAAATCAACAATGTGGAACGGCTTACTTGGATAATTGTTCATTAAACAAAAAGAAGGGAATAAGAACAGTCCCTTATACCAAAGTGGTTTCCTTAGACACGTGTCTCAAGCTTTCGTCCCTGTGCAATACGATGAAAAGTGTTAGAATGAGAAACATTGAAGGAAATAACAAACAAATGAAATCAACAACAGAAGTCAGTCGTGCATTTGTTGTTACAGCAGCAATTGACCTTACCACGTTACAGATTATAGCTACCTGCGTGTCATCCGAGTCCAAGAAAATCAACAATGTGGAATGGCTTACTTGGATAATTGATCATCATACAGAAAGAAGGAAATAAGAACAGTCCCTTACACCAATGTGGTTTCCATAGACACGTGTGTCAAGCTTTCGTCCCTGTGCAATACGATGAGAAGTGTTAGAATGAGAAACATTGAAGGAAATAACAAACAAATGAAATCAACAACAGAAGTCAGTCGTGCATTTGTGGTTACAGCAGCAATTGACCTTACCACGTGGGAGATTATAGCTACCTGCGTGACATCCGAGTCCAAGAAAATCAACAATGTGGAATGGCTTACTTGGATAATTGTTCATTAAACAAAACGAAGGGAATAAGAACAGTCCTTTATACCAAAGTGGTTTCCTTAGACACGCGTGTCAAGCTTTCGTCCCTGTGCAATACGATGAAAAGTGTTAGAATGAGAAACATAGAAGGAAATAACAAACATATGAAATCAACAACAGAAGTCAGTCGTGCATTTGTGGTTACAGCAGCAATTGACCTTACCACGTGGGAGATTATAGCTACCTGCGTGACATTCGAGTCCAAGAAAATCAACAACGTGGAATGGCTTACTTGGATAATTGTTGATTGAACAAAAAGAAGGGAATAAGAACAGTCCCTTATACCAAAGTGGTTTCCTTAAACACGTGTGTAAAACTTTCTTCCCTGTGCAATACGATGAGAAGTGTTAGAATGAGAAACATTGAAGGAAATAACAAACAAATGAAATCAACATTAGAAGTCAGTCGTGCATTTGTGGTTACAGCAGCAATTGACCTTACCACGTGGGAGATTATAGCTACCTGCGTGACATCCGAGTCCAAGAAAATCAACAATGTGGAATGGCCCACTTGGATAATTGTTGATCAAACAAAAAAAAGGGAATAAGAACAGTCCCTTATACCAAAGTGGTTTCCTTAGACACGCGTGTCAAGCTTTCGTCCCTGTGCAATACGATGAAAAATTGACCAATCCTTATTCAGAAGCAAATTCTAGAGGTTTTAGGCATGGACATTAGTAAATGGTGGAACATCCAAAATGTTACCAAATCGAGGCCTATGCCATTGAATAGTTGGTATCACAGACAATCGAAACTACTAGTGTACACCAGATGTAAATTATAAGCACAGAACTTCAACTGTAAAAAGAGAGAAATTCAATATATTCTGAGTTCTCATGTCTAATATCCAGGATAATAAAATTTAAAGAAATCCAATCTGACCTTGGACAGAACTTTTTTTTTGAGTAATTATTCAACTGAGTTTAGATTTTCAAGTGAATTAGAGGACCAATAGAAAAAAGAACGACCCCAGTTCAAATAATAATAATAGAAAAAAGAAATTTCATAGTAATCAGAGACGAGAATTCTCCAAAAAAATTGTTCTGACCCAGGAAAAGGAATAATAGGTTATAAAACGGAAATTAATGAGTGTTTTGTTTTGGGTCATTATAGATATAGGTTAATTCAGAGTTCATGACTGGTATATTTGTGATTTTTGTGAAACAAAAAAAAATTACATGATTCGAGTGCATGAGGTACGATCTTCCAAAATATCCTCATATATCTAGGTTACAGAAGTAGGAGAACGTAATTTCTACTATGAAATGAATAATTACAATTCAATTGTATCTATCAATTTCAACATATGTGATCTCCAATTTCAATATCTTTTTTCAATTATTCCTGAAAAGTGATCATTCAAACTTTCATTCGTAACTTCACAAATAATTAATTACTCGACTATCTAATCATCATCAGTGAATAGTAACGAATATTCATAAATGAGCCGTTTGAGATAAGAAGGTAGTAATCTGAAATTAATTAAATTTTCAGCACAAAATTATTATTAGTTTTCCATAAACAATAAGCCATCGCGGTGAATCACTCTGTACATCATTATCATTCAGCCTTTTGCTTCCACTGAGGGATATAAATTTCGCCTTACTGGTTTATGACTGTTTTGCAATTATCTCTTGCCAAGCGTTTTTATAGACTATTTCAAGGGACTTTGGATATACTATATACAGAAATATTATAATTTCCAAAATGATTTCCACTATTATATTGTAATTTTTTTTTCAGAATCTATATTTCTTGGAGTTAACTCAGTTAGAAGAAGAAGAGGTATTATTAATAATATATTATTTACCAATTCTAGTGAATACAAATTACCCTGTAGAGTTGAACAAAAAATTTCTGCAAGTAAGTATAGAGATCTTAAAAGAATTATTCATGGTCAATATGAATATGTAATATAATAATGAATCAACTAATATCAACTTTTTCAGAAAATGAGTGTAGAAAATCTGTAATCAATTACAATGGATTATCAATTACAAAATCTTTTATCCAGAATGAGATGACAGGAAAACATTCGAAACCTTCAACTCCCCCTAGTTCAGCTGTAAAAACAGTTGAAATTATTGCAAGAGATAATACAGAGATAATCAAAAATGATACAATTTCCAATAGGACAATTGAAAAAATTGAAAGTAGCATCTCGAATAAAAATGAATCTAAAATTGAGGAGCCCACAAAAATGTATGGAAAAAATCATGGGCTAGTCTATTTGATAAAGATGTTAACAAACAATATCGAATGAGAAAATAGACAATAAAATTAATGATTCACATGTAACACCTTTAAAACATACAAAAGTAGTCAAAAAAATAGATTCAGCCACTCATATGTTAGGAGGTCAGTTCAAAACCATATCTTTTTTTATATATTTATCTTACTTTCAACTAACAATTTGCTTACATCTACAGTAGATAATTATTTCACTTAGTTGAACCCATTTTACTCGATGAAAAGTGGAATGCTTTGGTTTTCACCTACAGATATCAGTGAAAATTCAAGTTTCTATCATGGTTAGTAATATTTTTAAATTTTCAGAATTTCTCAAGAACTATTGAATTGCTGGGACGCAAACCAGTTTTAAATCCAGGTGTTTACGAAACAAAAGTAACTTTTGTTATATAAACTCAATATTACAAGCCTTACTTGCTTGCCCACCACTTTGTAATCTCCTCAAACGGCTATCAGAGAACTTCACTCACAATGATGAACTGAAATCAATAACAATGAGTGAAAATATGTAAGTATAAATTAATATAATTTGCAACTTTGATTGAATAACAATTTTATATATGTATTTTCATTATTCAACTGATCCAGGTGTAAATTTATGAATAACTTCGATAATCTGCCCAATGTAAGACGCAAGTCACGTTCAAAAAAGAAGAACAAGAAGCAAACTTTCGTCAATATAGACAATGGCAATTCGTTTGAGGCCTCATCGTTTTATACGATGCTAAACGGAACACGTAGCGATTCTTCCCTTGTTGAAGGCCGACAAGAAGACGCCGAAGAATTCTTGGGCCTTCTGTTGAATGGACTCAATGATGAAATGATGAGAATAATGAAATTGATTAGCCATGACGAAAATATTCAAGCAGCTAAAAAAGAAGTGAAAATAGATGTGGATGATTGGAAAGTTATTGGTCCTAGGAACGAAGGGAATGTAACAAGAGAAATACAGATGGACAAGACACCGATTAGTGATATATTCGGAGAACTTCTCTGTTCAAGAATCCATAAACCCGGAGACGAAACTTCGGAAAATATTGAACCATTCCTAACATTGCCATTAAATATTAAGAAAGCAAATAACATAGCTCAAGCATTAGAAGGCCTTACAACCAAGAACAAACTAGAGGGTCTAACATCATCGAAAACGAAAGAAACGGTTGAAGCATGGCAGCAAGTGATGATAGAGAAGTTGCCTGTAGTTTTAGTATTACATTTGAAATGCTTCGAATACAGAATGAATGGCTGCACTGAAATAATGAAGACTATAGAATTTCCCATCAATCTGCAGATTGATTCTAAAATATTATCTGGAAGGACGAATACTTCAGCGGAGAGACAATATAAATTAATATCTGTAGTATACCATGTAGGAAAGGAGGCCAGCTATGGGCATTATATAGCAGATACTTTCCATTCGGTATATAATACATGGTTGAGGTTTGATGACTCTAAAATAAACAGAGTTACGGAAGAAGATGTTCTTAAACGTCAAGGAGATAGAGTTCCTTATTTATTATTTTATCGAAGGAGTGATACGGTGTGAAGTGTAAAGATTCATTGATACAGTTGTTAATTTGTACAGATTAGATTTAAGGATGCTGAACATTGTAATATTTTTCTGTTGTTTCATGAGTGATGCCATGAATTGTATTTCGGGAGAATATGATAAATTGACTATACAATGTTATATATATATATATATGTATATAAAAAATAAATATTATATTTTAATAAACGAACTTTGTATGAATGTAAAATTTTGTTTGTTTTTTTGAAGAAATTTCTTTTCCTAAAACTTAAATTAAATTTTTATAAGAACTACGATCTCAGAAAGGAAAAGAAGGTCGTCTTCGTGAAAATTCCAATAAACCATTAACAGTATCAGCTATTTCAGGACTTTGGACTCTTTATTCCTTTTTCTTTGCTCTTGAAATCAGGTGAATTCCGCTCAATGTAATGAAAAAAACTTGACCTGATTTTATAATTTCCCCCTGTGTTCAGCGGCGCTACGTTCTCCTACTTCTGTAACCTAGATAAATGAGGATATTTTGGAAGATCGTACCTCATGCACTCGAATCATGTATTTTTTTTTTGTTTCACAAAAATCATGAATATACCAGTCATGAACTCTGAATTAACCTATATTTTTAATGACCCAAAACAAAACACTCATTAATTTCCGTTTTATAACCTATTATTCCTTTTCCTGGGTCAGAACAATTTTTTTGGAGAATTCTCGTCTCTGATTACTATAACATTTCTTTCTTCTATTGGTCCTCTAATTCACTTGAAAATCAAAACTTAGTTGAATAATTACTCAAAAAAAAAGATCTGTCCAAGGTCAGATTGGATTTCTTTAAATTTTATCATCCTGGATATTAGACATGAGAACTCAGAATATATTGAATTTCTCTCTGTTAAAGGTCTGTGCTTATAATTTACATCTGGTGTACGCTAATAGTTTCGATTGTCTGGGATACCAACTATTCAATGGCATAGGCCTTTATTTGGTAACATTTTGGATGTTCCACCATTTACTAATGTACATGCCTAAAACCTCTAGAATTTGCTTCTGAATAAGGATTGGTCAAGTCTATTCAATTCTTTTACATTTTTAGACCTCAGATTTAAAAGAATAGAAAAATTCGTCGTTTCGCAATTCAGAATCAAACAATAATTGACCAATGAAATAGAGTAATGTCTAGAAATGACAATGAATATGAAATATGAAAGCAAGGTTTCAAATGAATAAACTCTGCAATCGATTAAAAAGACGGCATTAAATTTCGAATGTAGAATCTTATATTGTTATTATTAGAACTCTTAATTGCTTAATTCATATGTTAGAATCTTATATTCAATTTTTATATTTTTTTATTTAAAAAATCCCAGTTCTATTCATGTTTCTTTGGACGAATACCAGATTCTACTATGAAATGAATAATTGCAATTCAATTGTATCTATCAATTTCAACATATGTGATCTCCAATTTCAATATCTTTTTTCAATTATTCCTGAAAAGTGATCATTCAAACTTTCATTCGTAACTTCACAAATAATTAATTACTCAACTATCTAATCATCATCAGTGAATAGTAACGAATATTCATAAATATCAACTACTCACTGAATAAAAAACTATTCACTGAATAGCTAGAAGGCTAATTTCTTAGAGTATATTCTATGTTCTAAGGTAAATTTCATAGAAAACTTCAAAAAGGATGAAAGTGTGGCGGCTTCTCATAAAGCTCCACATAGCAACAATAAACACAGCATTCGGTAGCGTAGACGTCAAGAGGTAGACTCACTCACCGAGATGCGACAAGGTGCCGGGTTCGAGTCCCGGCGGCTCCCGATAATAATAAATTCCCCAAGCGTCTGTGACACGGCACACACAATTATACCAAAGTCATACTGATGAGTCCGGTGTGTGTGCCAGGGACGAAACGCATAAGTAGGCATATGTGCTATCCAACAAAAGTATGTTCGCTTTCTTGGGTTGGCAGATCGAATGTCCCTATTATCGGGAACAAAAAATAATTTCGGAAATTTGTACATTGGTCGGGAGACACAAAAATAATATTAAAGTAAATATAATAATTTAACATAATTGTTATATTCCGCTGAAGATCGAAATGTCGAAATATCAACAGAAAATGGTTTTCTCATTACCTATGTTATAATTATCAACAGAATTCAATATTTATTTTTCAGCATGCCACATCCATCAGCATCAATTATAACCATATATAAGGGGTACATTTGTATTTATCTATGAATATAACCACGCTTAAAATGAAACCACGGAATGCAGATTACAGAAACCACAAATTACAAATATACCCTCTAGCTACACTAGCGCCTTCTATTTATCCTGTCCGCTGGACACTTTTTCATTGCGAACTGTGGACCATAGATTACAATGAAATTAAGCTGGAAATGAAGAAACGAAATACAGATAATTTTGTGGGATTGGAATTTTTTATTTCGAGCACAGTTTAGAAATTATCTGTTTGAAAATTATTATTATTATTATATATATTATTATTGAAATTTAATATGAGGCGCTCGCGCACTTCTATATTCTACCTAATAGACTAAGGGCCAGTTGCACCATTTGCCTAAACATTAATTAAAAATTTAACGTTGATTACTCTATGATATCTCAAGAGAAATCAGAAATTAATCAATGTTTAAATTTTAATCAATGTTTAGGCAAATGGTGCAACTGGCCCCTAATATAAGGTATATGGCTCGACCTGTACATAGTTAAGACGAAGAAAAATATTCTATGTTCGTCAACCATGCCGGGTTGACAAATTGTAAGTAACCTCAGTTTAGCGAATATTCTTCCAAGAGTTACTTTATAAACAGTTGTTGAAGTGATATTTCTAGTGGAAAGTTTCATGTTTAAATAAAAAATTGTTTGAATATGGGGGTAATTTTTTTAATACTAGCTCAGGGTTGTTTTAATTTATTCGAATATTTTCAAATATCAGTTATATTTCATGTAGTTATTTTTTTTCATTGGTTTATGAATTTTCAACTCTCTTAACGAAAAATTTATTACAATTCATGAAATTTCGACTTTTGAGTTTCTTTTCATGTTTTCTGGAAGTCATAAACTACTCCATTCAATGAGAAATTGCAGTTTTCCTTAGTTGAAGTTTTTCCTCGAAAACTGCAATTGCAAATGGTGCAACTGGCCCCTAATATAAGGTATATGGCTCGACCTGTACATAGTTAAGAAGAAGAAAAATATTCTATGCTCGTCAACCATGCCAGGTTGACAAATTGTAAGTAACCTCAGTTCAGCGAACATTCTTCCAAGAGTTACTTCTTAAACAGTTGTTGAAGTGATATTTCTAGTGGAAAGTTTCATGTTTAAATAGTTAATTGTTTGAATATGGAGGTAATTTTTTTAATACTAGCTTAGGGTTATTTTCATTTATTCGAATATTTTCGAATATCAGTTATATTTCATGTAGTTATTTTTTTTCATTGGTTTATGAATTTTCAACTCTCTTAACGAAAAATTTATTACAATTCAAGAAATTTCGACTTTTTAGTTTCTTTTCATGTTTTCTGGAAGTCATAGACTACTCCATTCAATGAGAAATTGCAGTTTTCTTTAGTTGAAGTTTCTCCTCGAAAACTCTTCAAGTATAGAGTTTGCTTGAGACCCCTCTCTTTTTATATCTACGTAAAATTGACTGAATGAATAAAAAAATATAGATTTTTCCAAAAAACTTTTCATTAGATATCTATAGGAATTTCTTCAACTTATGAACTGTTCAGCTTATACTCAAGTATTGCCATATTGCTGAAATTATCATCAACCAAGCTATCTGATAATGCAATAATATACTGGGTGTGCCGTTTGAAATAAGTAGGTAGTAATCTGAAATTGTTAAAATTTCCAGCAGAAAATTATTATTAGTTTTCCATAAACAATAAGCCATCGCGGTGAATCACCCTGTACATCATTATCATTATCATTAGAGTGTCAAGCTTTCGTCCCTGTGCAATACGATGAAAAGTGTTAGAATGAGAAACATTTAAGAAAATAACAAACGAATGAAATCAACAGTAGCAGTCAGTCGAGCATTTGTGGTTACAGCAGCAATTGACCTTACCACGTGGGAGATTATAGCTACCTGCGTGACATCCGAGTCCATGAAAATCAACAATGTGGAATGGAAATAAGAACAGTCCCTCATACCAATGTGGCTTCCTTAGACACGTAAGTCAAGCTTTCGTCCCTGTGCAATACGATGAAAAGTGTTAGAATGAGAAACATAAAAGGAAATAACAAACAAATGAAATCAACAACAGAAGTCAGTCGTGCATTTGTGGTTACAGCAGCAATTGACCTTATCACGTGGGAGATTATAGCTACCTGCGTGACATCCGAGTCCAAGAAAATCAACAATGTGGAATGGCTTACTTGAATAATTGTTCATTAAACAAAAAGAAGGGAATAAGAACAGTCCCTCATAACAAAGTGGTTTCCTTAGACACGTGTGTCAAGCTTTCGTCCCTGTGCAATACGATGAAAATTGTTAGAATGAGAAACATAGAAGGAAATAACAAACAAATGAAATCAACAACAGAAGTCAATCGTGCATTCGTGGTTACAGCAGCAATGGACCTTACCACGTGGGAGATTATAGCTACCTGCGTGACATCCGAGTCCAAGAAAATCCACAATGTGGAATGGCTTACTTGGATAATTGTTCATTAAACAAAAAGAAGGGAATAAGAACAGTCCCTTATACCAAAGTGGTTTCCTTGGACACGTGGGTCAAGCTTTCGTCCCTAAGCAATACGATGAAAAGTGTTAGAATGAGAAACATTGAAGAAAATAACAAACGAATGAAATCAACAACAGAAGTCAGTCGAGCATTTGTGGTTACAGCAGCAATTGACCTCACCACGTGGGAGATTATAGCTACCTGCGTGACATCCAAGTCCAAGAAAATCAACAATGTGGATTGGCTTACTTGGATAATTGTTCATCAAAAAGAAAAAAAGGAATGAGAACAAACCCTTGTGGTTTCCTTAGACACGTGTGTCAAGCTTTCGTCCCTGTGCAATACGATGAAAAGTGTTAGAATGAGAAACATAGAAGGAAATAACAAACAAATGAAATTAACAACAGAAGTCAGTCATGCATTTGTGGTTACAGCAGCAATTGACCTCACCACGTGGGAGATTATAGCTAGCTGCGTGACATCCTAGTCCAAGAAAATCAACAATGTAGAATGGGAATAAGAACAGTCCCTCATACCAATGTGGCTTCCTTAGACACGTAAGTCAAGCTTTCGTCCCTGTGCAATACGATAAAAAGTGTTAGAATGAGAAACATAGAAGGAAAAACCAAACAAATGAAATCAACAACAGAAGTCAGTCGTGCATTTGTGGATACAGCAGCAATTGACCTTACCACGTGGGAGATTATAGCTACCTGCGTGACATCCGAGTCCAAGAAAATCAACAATGTGGAATGGCTTACTTGGATAATTGTTCATTAAACAACAATGAACAGCAATGAACGTGGGAGATTATAGCTACCTGCGTGACATCCGATTCCAAAAAAATCAACAATGTGGAATGGCTCACTTGGATAATTGTTCATCAAAAAGAAGAAAGGGAATGAGAACAAACCCTTGTGGTTTCCTTAGACACGTGTGTCAAGCTTTCGTCCTTGTGCAATACGATGAAATGTGTTAGAATGAGAAACATTGAAGAAAATAACAAACGAATGAAATCAACAGTAGAAGTCAGTCGAGCATTTGTGGTTACAGCAGCAATTGACCTTACCACGTGGAAGATTATAGCTACCTGCGTGACATCCGAGTCCATGAAAATCAACAATGTGGAATGGCTTACTTGGATTATTGTTCATCAAAAAGAAAAAAGGGAATGAGAACAAACCCTTGTGGTTTCCTTAGACACGTGTGTCAAGCTTTTGTCCCTGTGCAATACGATGAAAAGTGTTAGAATGAGAAACATTGAAGAAAATAACAAACAAATGAAATTAAGAACAGAAGTCAGTCGTGCATTTGTGGTTACAGCAGCAATTGACCTTACCACGTGGGAGCTGCGTGACATCCTAGTCCAAGAAAATCAACAATGTGGAATGGCTCACTTGGATAATTGTTCATCAAAAAGAAAAAAGGGAATAAGAACAGTCCCTCATACCAATGTGGCTTCCTTAGATACGTAAGTCAAGCTTTCGTCCCTGTGTAATACGATGAAAAGAGTTAGAATGAGAAACATTGAAGGAAATAACAAACAAATGAAATCAACAACAGAAGTCAGTCGTGCATTTGTGGTTACAGCAGCAATTGACCTTACCACGTGGGAGATAATAGCTACCTGCGTGACATCCGAGTCCAAGAAAATCAACAATGTGGAATGGCTTACTTGGATAATTGATCATTATACAGAAAGAAGGGAATAAGAACAGTCCCTTATACCAATGTGGTTTTCATAGACACGTGTGTCAAGCTTTCGTCCCTGTGCAATACGATGAGAAGTGTTAGAATGAGGAACATTGATGGAAATAACAAACAAATGAAATCAACAACAGAAGTCAGCCGTCCAATTGTGGTTACAGCAGCAAATGACTCTACCACGTGGGAGATTATAGCTACCCGTGTGTCATCCGAGTCCAAGAAAATAAACAATGTGGAATGGCTTACTTGGATAATTGTTAATTAAACAAAAAGAAGGGAATAAGAAGAGACCCTTATACCAATGTGATTTCTTTAGACACGTGTGTCAAGCTTTCGTCCCTGTGCAATACGATGAGAAGTGTTAGAATGAAAAACATTGAAGGAAATAACAAACAAATGAACTCAACAACAGAAGTCAGTCGTGCATTTGTGGTTACAGCAGCAATTGACCTTACCACGTGGGAGATTATAGCTACCTGCGTGACATTCGAGTCTAAGAAAATCAACAATGTGGAATGGCTTACTTTGATAATTGTTCATTAAACAAAAAGAAGGGAATAAGCACAGTCCCTTATACCAAATTGGTTTCCTTAGACACGTGTGTCAAGCTTTCGTCCCTGTGCAATACGATAAAAAGTGTTAGAATGAGAAACATAGAAGGAAATAACAAACAAATGAAATCAACAACAGAAGTCAATCGTGTAGAGTTAAACAAAAATTTTCTGCAAGTAAGTATAGAGATCTTAAAAGAATTATTCATGGTCAATATGAATATGTAATATAATAATGAATCAACTAATATCAACTTTTTCAGAAAATGAGTGTAGAAAATCTGTAATCAATTACAATGGATTATCAATTACAAAACCTTTTATCCAGAATGAGATGACAGGAAAACATTCGAAACCTTCAACTCCCCCAAGTTCAGCTGTAAAAACAGTTGAAATTAATGCAAGAGATAATACAGAGATAATCAAAAATGATACAATTTCCAATAGGACAATTGAAAAAATTGAAAGTAGCATCTCGAATAAAAATGAATCTAAAATTGAGGAGCCCACAGTAAATGTATGGAAAAAATCATGGGCTAGTCTATTTGATAAAGATGTTAAAACAATATCGAATGAGAAAATAGACAATAAAATTAATGATTCACATGTAACACCTTTAAAACATTCAAAAGTAGTCAAAAAAATAGATTCAGCCACTCATATGTTAGGAGGTCAGTTCAAAACCATATCTTTTTTTATATATTTATCTTACTTTCAACTAACAATTTGCTTACATCTACAGTAGATAATTATTTTACTTAGTTGAACCCATTTTACTCGATGAAAAGTGGAATGCTTTGGTTTTCACCTACAGATATCAGTGAAAATTCAAGTTTCTATCATGGTTAGTAATATTTTTGAATTTTCAGAATTTCTCAAGAACTATTAAATTGCTGGGACGCAAACCAGTTTCAAATCCAGGTGTTTACGAAACAAAAGTACCTTTTGTTATATAAACTCAATATTACAAGCCTTACTTGCTTGCCCACCACTTTGTAATCTCCTCAAACGGCTATCAGAGAACTTCACTCACAATGATGCACTGAAATCAATAACAATGAGTGAAAATATGTAAGTATAAATTAATATAATTTGCAACTTTGATTGAATAACAATTTTATATATGTATTTTCATTATTCAACTAATCCAGGTGTCCAGGAATCTCTTCAACTTATGAACTGTTCAGCTTATACTCAAGTATTGCCATATTGCTGAAATTATCATCAACCAAGCATTCTGATAATGCACTAATATACTGGGTGAGCCGTTTGAGATAAGAAGGTAGTAATCTGAAATTGATTAAATTTTCAGCACAAAATTATTATTAGTTTTCCATAAACAATAAGCCATCGCGGTGAATCACTCTGTACATCATTATCATTCAGCCTTTTGCTTCCACTGAGGGATATAAATTTCGCCTCACTGGTTTATGACTGTTTTGCAATTATCTCTTGCCAAGCGTTTTTATAGACTATTTCAAGGGACTTTGGATATACTCTATACAGAAATATTATAATTTCCAAAATGATTTCCACTATATATTATACCAAAGTGGTTTCCTTAGACACGCGTGTCAAGCTTTCGTCCCTGTGCAATACCATGAAAAGTGTTAGAATGAGAAACATTGAAGGAAATAACAAACAAATGAAATCAACAACAGAAGTCAGTCGTGCATTTGTGGTTACAGCAGCAATTGACCTTACCACGTGGGAGATAATTTCCCTAGACACGTGTGTCGAGATTCCGTCCCTCTGCAATAATAAAAAAAGTGTTAGAATAAGAAACAAGGATTGTTCATTAAACAGAAAAAAAGGGAATAAGAACAGTCCCTTATAGCAAAGTGGTTTCTTTAGACACGTGTGTCGGGATTTCGCTCTTTCACAATAAGATAAAAAGTGTTAGAGTAAACAACATCGAAAGAAATAACAAACAAATGAAATCAACAACAGAAGTCAGCCGTCCATTGGTGGTTACAGCAGCAATTGACCTTAACACGTGGGAAGTTATAGCTACCTGCGTGACATCCGAGTACAAGAAAACAACAATGTGGAATGGCTTACTTGGATAATTTTTCATTAAACAAAGAAAAATGAGTTGAGTACAGGCCCTCAAAGCAAAGACTCGTGTGTCAAGCTTTCGTCCTTCTGCAATACGATAAAAAGTGTTAGAATAAGTAACGTTGAAGGAAATAACAAACAAATGAAATCAACAACAGAAGTCAGCCATCCAATGGTGGTTACAGCAGCAATTGACCTTACCACGTGGAAAGTTGAAACTACCTGCGTGACATCCGAGTCCAAGAAAACAACGTGTGGCGAATGGCTTAGACATGAATGGCTTTCTTGGATGATTGTTCATTGAACAGAAAAAAAGGGAATAAGAACAGTGCCTTATACCAAAGTGGTTTCCTTAGACACGTGTGTCGGGATTCCGCTCTTTTACAATAAGATAAAAATTGTTAGAGTAAACAACATTGAAGTAAATAACAAACAAATGAAATCAACAACAGAATTCAGCATTCCATTGGTGGTTACAGCAGCAATTGACCTTACCACGTGGGAAGTTAAAGCTACCTGCGTGACATCCAAGTCCAAGTAAACAGCAATGTGGAATGGCTTACTTGGATAATTGTTCATTAAACGAAGAAAAAGGAAATAAGCACAGTCCCCCAAAGCAAAGTGGTTTCCTTAGACACGTGTGTCGGTATATCGCCCCTCTGCAATGCGATAAAAAGTGTCAGAGTAAGCAACATTAAAGGAAATAACCAACAAATGAAATCAGCAACAGAAGTCAGCCGTCCATTGGCGGTTACAGCAGCAATTGACCTTACCACGTGGAAAGTTGGAGCTACCTGCGTGACATCCGAGTCCAAGAAAACAACAATGTGGAATGGCTTACTTGGATAATTGTTCATTAAACGAAGAAAAAGGGAATAAGCACAGTCCCCCAAAGCAAAGTGGTTTCCTTAGACACGTGTGTCGGTATATTGTTCCTCTGCAATGCGATTAATAGTGTTAGAATAAGTAACATTGAAGGAAATAACAAACAAATGAAATCAACAACAGAAGTCAGCCGTCCATTGGCGGTTACAGCAGCAATTGACCTTAACACGTTGGAAGTTGAAGCTACCTGCGTGACATCCGAGTCCAAGGAAACAACAATGTGGAATGGCTTACTTGGATAATTGTTCTTTAAATGAGAAAAAAGGAATAAGCACAGTCCCCCAAAGCAAAGTGGTTTCCCTAGACACGTGTGTCGGGATTCCGCTCCTCTACAATACGATAAAAAGTGTAGGAATAAGCAACATTGAAGGAAATAACGAACAAATGAAATCAACAACAGAAGTCAGCCGTCCATTGGTGGTAACAGCAGCAATTGACCTTAACACGTTGGAAGTTGAAGCTACCTGCGTGACATCCGAGTCCAAGAAAACAACAATGTGGTATGGCTTACTTGGATAATTGTTCATTAAACGAAGAAAAAGGGAATAAACACAGTCCCCCAAAGCAAAGTTGATTCCTTAGAAACGTGTGTCGGAATTTGGCCCCTCTGCAATAAGATGAAAAGTGTAAGATTAAGCAACATTGAAGGAAATAACAAACAAATGAAATCAACAACATAAGTCAGCCGTCCATTTGTTGTTACAGCAGCAATTGACCTAACCACGTGTAAAGTTGTAGCTACCTGCGTGACATCCGAATCCAAGAAAACAACAATGTGGAATGGCTTACTTGGATAAATGTTCATTAAACGAAAAAAAAGGGAATTAGAACAGTCTCTCATACCAAAGTGGTTTCCTTAGATACGTGTGTCGGGATTTCGCCCATCTACAATAAGATAAAAATTGTCAGAGTAAGCAACATTGAAGGAAATAACCAACAAATGAAATCAACAACAAAATTCAGCTATCCATTCGTGGTTACAGCAGCAATTGAACTTACCACTTGGGAAGTTGTAGCTTCCTGCCTGACATCCGAGTCCAAGAAAACAACAATGTGGAATGGCTTACTTGGATAATTGTTCATTAAAAAAAAAAGGGAATAAGAACTGTCCCTTATACCAAAGTGGTTTTTCTAGACACGTGTGTCAGGCTTTCGTCCCTCTGCAATACGATAAAAAGTGTAAGAATAAGTAACATTGAAGGAAATAACAAACAAATGAAATCAACAACAGAAGTCAGCCGTCCATTGGTGGTTACAGCAGCAATTGACTTCACCACGTGGAAAGTTAAAGCTACCTGCGTGACATGCGAGTCCAAGTAAACAACAATGTGGTATGGCTTTTTTGGATAATTGTTCATTAAACGAAGAAAAAGGGAATAAGAACAGTCCCTTATACCAAAGTGGTTTCTTTAGACACGTGTGACGGTGAAAGATGGTGAATCCATGGAAGCTGTTGGAATTGGTACAATCAAGGCAGAAATGAAGAATGGAAATTCTACTCATAGTTGTGTTTTAAATGATGTATTCCATGTACCTTTAGCTAGAAAGAATTCACTTTCAGTTAAGAAGGTTGAAATGTCAGGATTATCCATTGTTTTTTCTGACGAAGATATTCGTGTTTTAAAAGGGGATAAATCAGATTCCCTGATTTTTCGCTTATATAGCATGTTTGGGACATCATGGGTAGAAGACTTGGAAATTTACCCTAGCTTCTCCGGCGGACTTTTGCGACTCCAAGACATGAAATACAGGTAGCTTGGAATAGTATTCCTCAAGAAGAAATAGACTATCTTATTGAATCAATTCCGAGACGTGTTGGGAAAAGGATGGAAAATCGCCGTGGACAAACACATTTTTAACAAATTTATTGAAAAGAACTGTGAACCTTTCGTTTTTTTCTTCAAATTTCAATCATTTACTCCTTGCTATACTATCTATGTTTAAAAAAAAAATTCGAATTCAAACAGCCCCCACTGGGTGTTGCAGTTTCTTTGTCATTCAGTATATTTCGTAATGTGTTTTTGGCAATCACTGAATATGGCTGAAACGACAGCAAATCACTAACACGTCCTCTAAGGTTCTCATTTGGACAGCTGATCGTTCATAGATATTTCGAATTAGTTCTTTTCTATGAAGTTCTGCTGTACTTTTTTCTGTATCATCATCAATCTGAAATATCTGAAATCAAAATAAAATTCGAATTTTCTAGCGGTTTTTCGAATGGCTGTATTTTCGATAACAATGGTCGTATTTCAATTTGAAAAAAAAACTTTTTGAAGCTTGAAGTTTATAGTTTAGAGATCTCATGTTGAAAAAATTCTTCAAGCAACGTGTATCACTCAATTCTAATGAATACAGTTTTTAAAATTTCTGCTGAATTTTTTGGCTTACAGACGTGGAAATTTTTTTTTCAACTCAACCACTATATCGATGAGATAACTTGTTCATTCAGCTTCGAAATACTTCTTTCAAAATTTCGATGCGAGCACCTCTCGCTGAAATATCGAACTGAATTGAAAAGGGCCTTTTCGTCTTTAACCTTCAATATTTCACTAATCAATTATTGCATTGCAAATTGAGGGATATTTTAAAACCTTGAATGAATTCTCTACTAGAAGTAGCCATTGCATTTTCAGAAAAAAATTCTTTTCGTTCTTTACATTTATTTGGAAAGTTGATAAAAAAGGGCTTTCGGAAAATGTTTGGATAATCAAGCGCTGAATTGAAAATATCGAAAAAACCATCAATGTTAAGTATGCTTTTTTCAGTTCAATATCACCACAAAAATCCTAGAGAATTTCAATCCATGAAGTGATTTTGCTGTTTCATTCGATCGAATTTTCAAAAAATAAAATATTGTTGTCGAAAATACAGCCATTCGAAAAACTAACAATTTCCAATTTTATTTTGATCCTTTAATTTATTCCAATAGGTATTATTTTGAATGATTATCTTTGATATTCATTATGACTGAAACAGCTCCACTTTGAATAATTCTCCATGAACTGCGGGTGGAAATTTGTGTTAGTCTCTAATCCCTTATTTGGGTATCAATGGCGAGCTCTGCATAATAGTGCTGTAATCTAGTGATAGGAGTATGTCACAGCTCCGATACACTTCAAGAAAAGGAAATCAAATGAGTTCCGATTATTTAAACGGAACGTGCACGATCCTCGCTTTTTTTCGGAGAGAAAAATTATAGCTCTCTTCTGGTCAATGAAATGCTGCTCTCCCACAGGCCCGAAGTGAGGCGATCAAAATAATAGCCTAAAATAAATGGGTAAAAACCTCTTTTTGATATTCCAAGGAAGCAGGCCGAAACTATAATTGTAGAAGGATTCGTAGAGGAGGCAGGCTGGCTGTATGTATACAGTCAGCATGTGTATATCGAATTATGAGGTGACTTCTCCTTCAAAAGAAAATAATACATCATGTTCATATTATTACTTTGATGTTGATGAGAAATTGTTGTAGTATTAAATTCTGATCATTAAAAACTAATTGCCAATTTTATGTTGATTGATTTCGATTACATTTCAAAATTGTAGACATGATTCAGTAGGAGCAGTTGACATTTCCGCATACATATCTTTATCAAAATGCGGTTCTTGATAAGTGAATTTTTACATCTTTTACAAATTTTAGTTTTCAATATTCTGAAATGTGGACCAATTCCAAGCCACGTTGGTATCATCATGGACGGTAATCGAAGATATTCTGAAAAGAAGAATATCAAGAGAGCGAAAGGTTACAATGATGGCACATCAAAATTGAGTGAAATAATTTCAGTATGTACCAATTTTGGAATCAAAGAAGTAACAGTTTATGTGTTTAGTATTGAAAATTTCAAACGAACAGAAGATGAAGTCGATTACCTAATGGATTTAGTAAGAAAGAAAATTGAGGAACAGACAGACCTTTTAGTGGCAAAGGGTACCTGCATCCGCATTATTGGAAATTCAAAAATGCTCGACGTGAAACTTTACAGTTCGGTTCATAGGCTTATGCAGTTTACAAAAAATAACACGAAAATCTGCATCAACTTAGCAACAGCTTACACCAGCAGAGAAGAGTTGACGACAGCTATAAAAGCAGTTATGATTGCCGTACGAAACAAAGTGGTATCTGAAGTAACCGAGAATTCCATATCTCGAAACTTATACACAAGTACGGAAGTTGACATGATGATCAGAACTTCAGGCGAAGTCCGTTTTAGTGATTTCCTTTTATGGCAAAGTACGAAGGCATTGTTATGCTTCATCGATGTTCTCTGGCCTGACTTTTCAGTTTGGAATGTAATTTTTCTGATTCTCCATTTCCAGAAATATTGGTTTATCAATAATGTAAAATCTTGGTGATTTAGATCCAGTTATTCTTTATCTCAACAAAAAGAGTATATATGAATATATAAGAACTTTACTTGAAAATTTGTGAAAACAATATATTCATTTTGATTTTCTATTATCAATATGATACCTATACTATGAATCTGATGAAGTGAAGATGTTCCTTCGAAATTAAGTTTAAAATTTCAAAATTTCATTGAGATTGTTTGGTAATTTGGAAATTATTAGGAAAATAAAATTTCGAGCCGCCCTATTAACGGAACCCGTAGTTGCATGTTGCTCGATTGAACACAGGAATTCACCGAGAATTCAAAATTTCTAGGTCATTCCATTTGGGAGTTCTTATCTTTCTTTTAAACTGTTGTAGACTGTTGGATCAAAGCAGCTGACCAAGAAACATCTTCTAATGAATTTCCTTCGAGGATGAGTTATTGGACCGGACTGGATTAGCACAACAGAATATTAATTGACATCAAAACGAAATGATAGAGCGATCTGTTCGGGCAATGAGTGCCCAAAATATGCTGGAAATGTGTTAGAGCAGTCCTTTACCTAGTTCACTTACGAGTTCTCTTGTTCAACTAAGTTCTCTGTTACTGTTTTTTTCGATAAACTATATTCTCTATGATTCCAATCAAGCCGAAATTTTGCCTAGAGATTCAAATGGTTGACATATAATTTCAAACTTTATCACTGACTTTAGATTTTGAACCTATAATATATAAAACTGCTTGTGACATTTCGGCAAATTTTAAACGTAAAATCACAGCCCAAACGGGACCATCTAGAGTAAAAATGTCAAGAATTAGACCCCCCTCAAAATCGTCTGGAGATCCCGGGAAAAATCCCAAACCTTCGATTCTCTTCGCGGTTTTCGAGTATACGGGGTGTTTCGGATTATTTTGACATTTCAAGTCCCATATTTCTTTGTCCCATATTTGACTGTCAGTGTCATGTTAATAATAAATATTCCATTTCGATATATGAAAGTTCTTGAGAAAGTTTGCAGTTTTCAAAATTGTTATTTAATATTTAAATAAATGCCGACAGATAAAATGCAAAGTCTTCGGCGAATCAAAAATTCGATAGATATTTGTCAAATTTGGAAATGAACATTGTTGTCATCGAATGCATTTTCCTCAGTTCAGGTTTGTTTAAAGGGTTTGTATTATTGATTCAGTTGGATGAATGTTACTTTATTTCAGGCATTTTTCATTTATTTTCCACGAACTATAAAACTACATTCTCATTCGTGAGAAAATGAATCTATTGCGACAGCAGATGGAACAACAAAAGAGAACAGAAGCTTCATTCATCAATTAGTCTTGGATTGAAGTAAAAGTTGTGCTACTATGAAACAGTTTTAAACAGATAGAAAAACTCTCCATAGATAATTCACAATTGGCTTTATTACTGAAAAAAAGAGCCAAGTTAGTCAGATGACATTCAAAAATTTCCATGTGTTTTTTGAATATCTAAAATATACACTTTTAAGACAGAAGAGTGCAAAAATATAAGTGACCAATCCGTCTTTGAAGAATTTGAGTGCAAATCTGTTGAATTTATAATGAATGAGTCAAATCGTTGTGAAATCTTTCATAAAAATAACTTCAACTATATATACCCTGTTATCATAATATTATTTGCCGTTCATACTGAATATTTCTGAAAAAGAATTCAATTCAGATGTGAATTAATCAAATTTGGACTTATGCATCATATCATATATGACTATTATTTTGAGGAAGACATTCTTCCAGACATTATAAGTCTTATTACCGAGGCAGTCATTTCAAATACTGAACGCAGGTCCTGAAGTAAACATTGAACGATGATCTTTTTTTACTTGCATGTTGAAATGAGTTTTGCACTTTTCCAGTGTTCAATAATAAGATAATTATTAAATTGAATCAAGAGATTAACAGAGTATGCTTTATCAGGATTAGTTAATACTGCTGAAGACATTAATAAACCTATTAATTTCTTATATGGTTCATCATTACAACTCTCTTTTGTTGAATCAAATTTCAATTGAGTTTTCAAAGAAGTTTTCATGTGTTTACAATCAGACATAATCTCCCACGTGGTAAGGACAATTGCTGCTGTAACCACAAATGCACGACTGACTTCTGTTGTTGATTTCATTTGTTTGTTATTTCCTTCAATGTTTCTCATTCTAACTCTTTTCATCGTATTACACAGGAACGAAAGCTTGACCTACGTGTCTAAGGAAGCCACATTGGTATAAGGGACTGTTCTTATTCCGTTTTTTCTTTTTGATGAACAATTATCCAAGTAAGCCATTCCACATTGTTGATTTTCTTGAACTGGGATGTCACGCAGCTAGCTATAATCTCCCACGTGGTAAGGTCAATTGCTGCTGTAACCACAAATGCACGACTGACTTCTGTTGTTGATTTCATTTGTTTGTTATTTCCTTCTATGTTTCTCATTCTAACACTTTTCATCGTATTGCACAGGGACGAAAGCTTGACACACGTGTCGAAGGAAACCACAAGGGACTGTTCTTATTCCCGTTTTTCTTTTTGATGGACAATTATCCAAGTAAGCCATTCCACATTTTTGATTTCCTTAGACTCGGATGTCACGCAGGTAGCTATAATCTCCCACGTGGTAAGGTCAATTGCTGCTGTAACCACAAATTATCCAAGTAAGCCATTCCACATTGTTGATTTTCTTGGACTCGGATGTCACGGAGGTAGTTCTAATCTCCCACGTGGTAAGGTCAATTGCTGCTGTAACCACGAATGCACGACTGTTCTTTTTCCCTTCTTTTTGTTTAATGAACAATTATCCAAGTAAGCCATTTCACATTGTTGATTTGCTTGGACTCGGATGTCACGCAGGTAGCTCTAATCTCCCACGTGGTAGGGTCAATTGCTGCTGTAACCACAAATGCACGACTGACTTCTGTTGTTGATTTCATTCGTTTGTTATTTTCTTCAATGTTTCTCATTCTAACACTTCTCATCGTATTGCACAGGGACGAAAGCTTGACACACGTGTCTATGGAAACCACATTGGTATAAGGGACTGTTCTTTTTCCCTTCTTTCTGTATAATGATCAATTATCCAAGTAAGCCATTCCACATTGTTGATTATCTTGGACTCGGATGACACGCAGGTAGCTATAATCTCCCACGTGGTAAGGTCAATTGCTGCTGTAACCACAAATGCACGATTGACTTCTGTTGTTGATTTCATTTGTTTGTTATTTCCTTCAATGTTTCTCATTCTAACACTTTTCATCGTATTGCACAGGGACGAAAGCTTGACACACGTGTCTGAGGAAACCACATTGGTATAAGGGACTGTTCTTATTCCCTTTTTGCTTTTTAATGAACAATTATCCAAGTAAGCCATTCCACATTGTTGATTTTCTTGGACTCGGATGTCACGCAGGTAGCTATAATCTCCCACGTGGTAAGGTCAATTGCTGCTGTAACCACAAATGCACGACTGACTTCTGTTGTTGATTTCATTCGTTTGTAATTTCCTTCTATGTTTCTCATTCTAACATATTTTATCGTATTGCACAGGGACGAAAGCTTGACACACGTGTCTAAGGAAACCACTTTGGTATAAGGGACTGTTCTTATTCTTTTTTTTTTGTTTAATCAACAATTATCCAAGTAGGCCATTCCACATTGTTGATTTTCTTGGACTCGGATGTCACGCAGGTAGCTATAATCTCCCACGTGGTAAGGTCAATTGCTGCTGTAACCACAAATGCACGACTGACTTCTGTTGTTGATTTCATTTGTTTGTTATTTCCTTCAATGTTTCTCATTCTAACACTTTTTATCGTATTGCACAGGGACGAAAGCTCGACACACGTGTCTGAGGAAACCACATTGGTATAAGGGACTGTTCTTATTCCCTTTTTGCTTTTTAATGAACAATTATCCAAGTAAGCCATTCCACATTGTTGATTTTCTTGGACTCGGATGTCACGCAGGTAGCTATAATCTCCCACGTGGTAAGCTCAATTGCTGCTGTAACCACAAATGCACGACTGACTTCTGTTGTTGATTTCATTTGTTTGTTATTTCCTTCAATGTTTCTCATTCTAACACTTTTTATCGTATTGCACAGGGACGAAAGCTTGACACACGTGTCTAAGGAAACCACTTTGGTATAAGGGACTGTTCTTATTCTTTTTTTTTTGTTTAATCAACAATTATCCAAGTAGGCCATTCCACATTGTTGATTTTCTTGGACTCGGATGTCACGCAGGTAGCTATAATCTCCTACGTGGTAAGGTCAATTGCTGCTGTAACCACAAATGCACGACTGACTTCTGTTGTTGATTTCATTCGTTCGTAATTTCCTTCTATGTTTCTCATTCTAACACTTTTCATCGTATTTCACAGGGACGAAAGCTTGACACACGTGTCTAAAGAAACCACTTTGGTATAAGGGACTGTTCTTATTTATTTTTTTTTTTGTTTAATCAACAATTATCCAAGTAGGCCATTCCACATTGTTGATTTTCTTGGACTCGCATGACACGCGGGTAGCTATAATTTCCCACGTGGTAAGGTCAATTGCTGCTGTAACCACAATTGGACGGCTGACTTCTGTTGTTGATTTCATTTGTTTGTTATTTCCTTCAATGTTTCTCATTCTAACACTTTTCATCGTATTGCACAGGGACGAAAGCTTGACACACGTGTCTAAGGAAACCACTTTGGTATAAGGGACTGTTCTTATTCCCTTCTTTTTGTTTAATGAACAATTATCCAAGTAAGCCATTCCACATTGTTGATTTGCTTGGACTCGGATGTCACGCAGGTAGCTCTAATCTCCCACGTGGTAAGGTCAATTGCTGCTGTAACCACAAATGCACGACTGACTTCTGTTGTTGATTTCATTCGTTTGTTATTTCCTTCAATGTTTCTCATTTTAACACTTCTCATCGTATTGCACAAGGACGAAAGCTTGACACATGTGTCTATGGAAACCACATTGGTATAAGGAACTGTTCTTATTCCCTTCTTTCTGTATAATGATCAATTATCCAAGTAAGCCATTCCACATTGTTGATTTTCTTGGACTCGGATGACTAGCAGGTAGCTATAATCTCCCACGTGGTAAGGTCAATTGCTGCTGTAACCACAAATGCACGACTGACTTCTGTTGTTGATTTCATTTGTTTGTTATTTCCTTCAATGTTTCTCATTCTAACACTTTTCATCGTATCGCACAGGGACGAAAGCTTGACACACGTGTCTAAGGAAACCACATTGGTATAAGGGACTGTTCTTATTCCCTTTTTGCTTTTTAATGAACAATTATCCAAGTAAGCCATTCCACATTGTTGATTTTCTTGGACTCGGATGTCACGCAGGTAGCTATAATCTCCCACGTGGTAAGGTCAATTGCTGCTGTAACCACAAATGCACGACTGACTTCTGTTGTTGATTTCATTTGTTTGTTATTTCCTTCTATGTTTCTCATTCTAACACTTTTCATCGTATTGCACAGGAACGAAAGCTTGACACACGTGTCTAAGGAAACCACTTTGGTATAAGGGACTGTTCTTATTCTTTTTTTTTTGTTTAATCAACAATTATCCAAGTAGGCCATTCCACATTGTTGATTTTCTTGGACTCGGATGTCACGCAGGTAGCTATAATCTCCCACGTGGTAAGGTCAATTGCTGCTGTAACCACAAATGCACGACTGACTTCTGTTGTTGATTTCATTCGTTTGTAATTTCCTTCTATGTTTCTCATTCTAACACTTTTCATCGTATTCCACAGGGACGAAAGCTTGACACACGTGTCTAAAGAAACCACTTTGGTATAAGGGACTGTTCTTATTCCCTTTTTTTTGTTTAATCAACAATTATCCAAGTAGGCCATTCCACATTGTTGATTTTCTTGGACTCGGATGACACGCGGGTAGCTATAATCTCCCACGTGGTAAGGTCAATTGCTGCTGTAACCACAATTGGACGGCTGACTTCTGTTGTTGATTTCATTTGTTTGTTATTTCCTTCAATGTTTCTCATTCTAACACTTTTCATCGTATTGCACAGGGACGAAATCTTGACACACGTGTCTAAGGAAACCACTTTGGTATGAGGGACTGTTTTTATTCCCTTTTTTTTGTTTAATGAACAATTATCCAAGTAAGCCATTCCACATTGTTGATTGTCTTGGACTTGGATGTCACGCAGGTAGCTATAATCTCCCACGTGGTAAGGTCAATTGCTGCTGTAACCACAATTGCACGACTGACTTCTGTTGTTGTTTGTTATTTCCTTCTATGTTTCTCATTCTAACACTTTTCATCGTATTGCACAGGGACGAAAGCTTGACACACGTGTCTAAGGAAACCACATTGGTATAAGGGACTGTTCATATTCCCTTTTTCCTTTTTGATGAACAATTATCCAAATAAGCCATTCCACATTGTTGATTTTCTTGGACTCGGATGTCACGCAGGTAGCTATAATCTCCCACGTGGTAAGGTCAATTGCTGCTGTAACCACAAATGCACGACTGACATCTGTTGATGATTTCATTTGTTTGTTATTTTCTTCAATGATTCTCATTCTAACACTTTTCATCGTATTGCTCAGGGACGAAAACTTGACACACGAGTCTAAGGAAACCACAAGGGACTGTTCTTATTCCCTTTTTTCTTTTTGATGAACAATTATCCAAGTAAGCCATTCCACATAGCTATAATCTCCCACGTGGTAAGGTCAATTGCTGCTGTAACCACAAATGCACGACTGACATCTGTTGATGATTTCATTTGTTTGTTATTTTCTTCAATGTTTCTCATTCTAACACTTTTCATCGTATTGCTCAGGGACGAAAACTTGACACACGAGTCTAAGGAAACCACAAGGGACTGTTCTTATTCCCTTTTTTCTTTTTGATGAACAATTATCCAAGTAAGCCATTCCACATTGTTGATTTTCTTGGACTCGGATGTCACGCAGGGAGCTATAATCTCCCACGTGGTAAGGTCAATTGCTGCTGTAACCACAAACGCACGACTGACTTCTGTTGTTGATTTCATTCGTTTGTTATTTTCTTCAATGTTTCTCATTCTGACACTTTTCATCGTATTGCACAGGGACGAAAGCTTGACACACGTGTCTAAGGAAACCACTTTGGTATAAGGGACTGTTCTTATTCCCTTCTTTTTGTTTAATGAACAATTATCCAAGTAAGCCATTCCACATTGTTGATTTGCTTGGACTCGGATGTCACGCAGGTAGCTCTAATCTCCCACGTGGTAAGGTCAATTGCTGCTGTAACCACAAATGCACGACTGACTTCTGTTGTTGATTCCATTTGTTTGTTATTTCCTTCTATGTTTCTCATTCTAACACTTTTCATCGTATTGCACAGGGACGAAAGATTGACACACGTGTCTAAGGAAACCACATTGGAATAAGGGACTGTTCTTATTCCCTTTTTTCTTTTTGATGAACAATTATCCAAGTAAGCCATTCCACATTGTTGATTTTCTTGGACTCGGATGTCACGCAGGTAGCTATAATCTCCCACGTGGTAAGGTCAATTGCTGCTGTAACCACAAATGCACGACTGACTTCTGTTGTTGATTTCATTCGTTTGTTATTTTCTTCAATGTTTCTCATTCTAACACTTTTCATCGTATTGCACAGGGACGAAAGCTTGACACACGTGTCGAAGGAAACCACTTTGGTATAAGGGACTGTTCTTATTCCCTTCTTTTTGTTTAATGAACAATTATCCAAGTAAGCCATTCCACATTGTTGATTTGCTTGGACTCGGATGTCACGCAGGTAGCTCTTATCTCCCACGTGGTAAGGTCAATTGCTGCTGTAACCACAAATGCACGACTGACTTCTGTTGTTGATTTCATTCGTTTGTTATTTCCTTCAATGTTTCTCATTCTAACACTTCTCATCGTATTGCACAGGGACGAAAGCTTGACACACGTGTCTATGGAAACCACATTGGTATAAGGGACTGTTCTTATTCCCTTCTTTCTGTATAATGATCAATTATCCAAGTAAGCCATTCCACATTGTTGATTTTCTTGGACTCGGATGACTAGCAGGTAGCTATAATCTCCCACGTGGTAAGGTCAATTGCTGCTGTAACCACAAATGCACGACTGACTTCTGTTGTTGATTTCATTTGTTTGTTATTTCCTTCAATGTTTCTCATTCTAACACTTTTCATCGTATTGCACAGGGACGAAAGCTTGACACACGTGTCTAATGAAACCACATTGGTATGAGGGACTGTTCTAATTCCCTTTTTGCTTTTTAATGAACAATTATCCAAGTAAGCCATTCCACATTGTTGATTTTCTTGGACTCGGATGTCACGCAGGTAGCTATAATCTCCCACGTGGTAAGGTCAATTGCTGCTATAACCACAAATGCACGACTGACTTCTGTTGTTGATTTCATTTGTTTGTTATTTCCTTCTATGTTTCTCATTCTAACACTTTTCATCGTATTGCACAGGGACGAAAGCTTGACACACGTGTCTAAGGAAACCACTTTGGTATAAGGGACTGTTCTTATTCTTTTTTTTTTGTTTAATCAACAATTATCCAAGTAGGCCATTCCACATTGTTGATTTTCTTGGACTCGGATGTCACGCAGGTAGCTATAATCTCCCACGTGGTAAGGTCAATTGCTGCTGTAACCACAAATGCACGACTGACTTCTGTTGTTGATTTCATTCGTTTGTAATTTCCTTCTATGTTTCTCATTCTAACACTTTTCATCGTATTCCACAGGGACGAAAGCTTGACACACGTGTCTAAAGAAACCACTTTGGTATAAGGGACTGTTCTTATTCCCTTTTTTTTGTTTAATCAACAATTATCCAAGTAGGCCATTCCACATTGTTGATTTTCTTGTACTCGGATGACACGCGGGTAGCTATAATCTCCCACGTGGTAAGGTCAATTGCTGCTGTAACCACAATTGGACGGCTGACTTCTGTTGTTGATTTCATTTGTTTGTTATTTCCTTCAATGTTTCTCATTCTAACACTTTTCATCGTATTGCACAGGGACGAAAGCTTGACACACGTGTCTAAGGAAACCACTTTGGTATGAGGGACTGTTTTTATTCCCTTTTTTTTGTTTAATGAACAATTATCCAAGTAAGCCATTCCACATTGTTGATTGTCTTGGACTTGGATGTCACGCAGGTAGCTATAATCTCCCACGTGGTAAGGTCAATTGCTGCTGTAACCACAATTGCACGACTGACTTCTGTTGTTGATTTCATTTGTTTGTTATTTCCTTCTATGTTTCTCATTCTAACACTTTTCATCGTATTGCACAGGGACGAAAGCTTGACACACGTGTCTAAGGAAACCACATTGGTATAAGGGACTGTTCATATTCCCTTTTTCCTTTTTGATGAACAATTATCCCAATAAGCCATTCCACATTGTTGATTTTCTTGGACTCGGATGTCACGCAGGTAGCTATAATCTCCCACGTGGTAAGGTCAATTGCTGCTGTAACCACAAATGCACGACTGACATCTGTTGATGACTTCATTTGTTTGTTATTTTCTTCAATGTTTCTCATTCTAACACTTTTCATCGTATTGCTCAGGGACAAAAACTTGACACACGAGTCTAAGGAAACCACAAGGGACTGTTCTTATTCCCTTTTTTCTTTTTGATGAACAATTATCCAAGTAAGCCATTCCACATTGTTGATTTTCTTGGACTCGGATGTCACGCAGGTAGCTATAATCTCCCACGTGGTAAGGTCAATTGCTGCTGTAACCACAAATGCACGACTGACTTCTGTTGTTGATTTCATTCGTTCGTTATTTTCTTCAATGTTTCTCATTCTAACTCTTTTCATCTTATTGCACAAGGACGAAAGCTTGACACACGTGTCTAAGGAAACCACTTTGGTATAAGGGACTGTTCTTATTCCCTTCTTTTTGTTTAATGAACAATTATCCAAGTAAGCACACATTGTTGATTTTCTTGGACTCGGATGTCACGCAGGGAGCTATAATCTCCCACGTGGTAAGGTCCATTGCTGCTGTAACTACGAATGCACGACTGACTTCTGTTGTTGATTTCATTTGTTTGTTATTTCCTTCTATGTTTCTCATTCTAACACTTTTCATCGTATTGCACAGGGACGAAAGATTGACACACGTGTCTAAGGAAACCACATTTGAATAAGGGACTGTTCTTATTCCCTTTTTTCTTTTTGATGAACAATTATCCAAGTAAGCCATTCCACATTGTTGATTTTCTTGGACTCGGATGTCACGCAGGTAGCTATAATCTCCCACGTGGTAAGGTCAATTGCTGCTGTAACCACAAATGCACGACTGACTTCTGTTGTTGATTTCATTCGTTTGTTATTTTCTTCAATGTTTCTCATTCTAACACTTTTCATCGTATTGCACAGGGACAAAAGCTTGACACACGTGTCTAAGGAAACCACTTTGGTATAAGGGACTGTTCTTATTCCCTTCTTTTTGTTTAATGAACAATTATCCAAGTAAGCCATTCCACATTGTGATTTTCTTAGACCCGGATGTCACGCAGGTAGCTATAATCTCCCACGTGGTAAGGTAAATTGCTGCTGTAACCACAAATGCACGACTGACTTCTGTTGTTGATTTCATTTGTTTATTTCCTTCAATGTTTCTCAATCTAACACTTCTCATCGTATTGCACAGGGACGAAAGCTTGACACACGTGTCTAAGAAAATCACATTGGTAAAGGGACTGTTCTTATTCCCTTCTTTTTGTTTAATTAACAATTATCCAAGTAAGCCATTCCACATTGTTGATTTTCTTGGACTCGGATGTCACGCAGGTAGCTATAATCTCCCACGTGGTAAGGTCAATTGCTGCTGTAACCACAAATGCACGACTGACTTCTGTTGTTGATTTCATTCGTTCGTTATTTTCTTCAATGTTTCTCATTCTAACACTTCTCATCGTATTGCACAGGGACGAAAGCTTGACACACGTGTCTAAGGAAACCACATTGGAATAAGGGACTGTTCTTATTCCCTTTTTTCTTTTTGATGAACAAATATCCAAGTAAGCCATTCCACATTGTTGATTTTCTTGGACTCGGATGTCACGCAGGTAGGTATAATCTCCCACGTGGTAAGGTCAATTGCTGCTGTAACCACAAATGCACGACTGACTTCTGTTGTTGATTTCATTCGTTTGTTATTTTCGTCAATGTTTCTCATTCTAACACTTTTCATCGTATTGCACAGGGACGAAAGCTTGACACACGTGTCTAAGGAAACCACTTTGGTATAAGGGACTGTTCTTATTCCCTTTTTTCTTTTTGATGAACAATTATCCAAGTAAGCCATTCCACATTGTTGATTGTCTTGGACTTGGATGTCACGCAGGTAGCTATAATCTCCCACGTGGTAAGGTCAATTGCTGCTGTAACCACAATTGCACGACTGACTTCTGTTGTTGATTTCATTTGTTTGTTATTTCCTTCTATGTTTCTCATTCAAACACTTTTCATCGTATTGCACAGGGACGAAAGCTTGACACACGTGTCTAAGGAAACCACATTGGTATAAGGGACTGTTCATTTTCCCTTTTTCCTTTTTGATGAACAATTATCCCAATAAGCCATTCCACATTGTTGATTTTCTTGGACTCGGATGTCACGCAGGTAGCTATAATCTCCCACGTGGTAAGGTCAATTGCTGCTGTAACCACAAATGCACGACTGACATCTGTTGATGACTTCATTTGTTTGTTATTTTCTTCAATGTTTCTCATTCTAACACTTTTCATCGTATTGCTCAGGGACAAAAACTTGACACACGAGTCTAAGGAAACCACAAGGGACTGTTCTTATTCCCTTTTTTCTTTTTGATGAACAATTATCCAAGTAAGCCATTCCACATTGTTGATTTTCTTGGACTCGGATGTCACGCAGGTAGCTATAATCTACCACGTGGTAAGGTCAATTGCTGCTGTAACCACAAATGCACGACTGACTTCTGTTGTTGATTTCATTCGTTCGTTATTTTCTTCAATGTTTCTCATTCTAACTCTTTTCATCTTATTGCACAAGGACGAAAGCTTGACACACGTGTCTAAGGAAACCACTTTGGTATAAGGGACTGTTCTTATTCCCTTCTTTTTGTTTAATGAACAATTATCCAAGTAAGCCATTCCACATTGTTGATTTTCTTGGACTCGGATGTCACGCAGGGAGCTATAATCTCCCACGTGGTAAGGTCCATTGCTGCTGTAACTACGAATGCACGACTGACTTCTGTTGTTGATTTCATTTGTTTGTTATTTCCTTCTATGTTTCTCATTCTAACACTTTTCATCGTATTGCACAGGGACGAAAGATTGACACACGTGTCTAAGGAAACCACATTGGAATAAGGGACTGTTCTTATTCCCTTTTTTCTTTTTGATGAACAATTATCCAAGTAAGCCATTCCACATTGTTGATTTTCTTGGACTCGGATGTCACGCAGGTAGCTATAATCTCCCACGTGGTAAGGTCAATTGCTGCTGTAACCACAAATGCACGACTGACTTCTGTTGTTGATTTCATTCGTTTGTTATTTTCTTCAATGTTTCTCATTCTAACACTTTTCATCGTATTGCACAGGGACAAAAGCTTGACACACGTGTCTAAGGAAACCACTTTGGTATAAGGGACTGTTCTTATTCCCTTCTTTTTGTTTAATGAACAATTATCCAAGTAAGCCATTCCACATTGTGATTTTCTTAGACTCGGATGTCACGCAGGTAGCTATAATCTCCCACGTGGTAAGGTAAATTGCTGCTGTAACCACAAATGCACGACTGACTTCTGTTGTTGATTTCATTTGTTTATTTCCTTCAATGTTTCTCAATCTAACACTTCTCATCGTATTGCACAGGGACGAAAGCTTGACACACGTGTCTAAGAAAATCACATTGGTAAAGGGACTGTTCTTATTCCCTTCTTTTTGTTTAATTGACAATTATCCAAGTAAGCCATTCCACATTGTTGATTTTCTTGGACTCGGATGTCACGCAGGTAGCTATAATCTCCCACGTGGTAAGGTCAATTGCTGCTGTAACCACAAATGCACGACTGACTTCTGTTGTTGATTTCATTCGTTCGTTATTTTCTTCAATGTTTCTCATTCTAACACTTCTCATCGTATTGCACAGGGACGAAAGCTTGACACACGTGTCTAAGGAAACCACATTGGAATAAGGGACTGTTCTTATTCCCTTTTTTCTTTTTGATGAACAAATATCCAAGTAAGCCATTCCACATTGTTGATTTTCTTGGACTCGGATGTCACGCAGGTAGGTATAATCTCCCACGTGGTAAGGTCAATTGCTGCTGTAACCACAAATGCACGACTGACATCTGTTGTTGATTTCATTCGTTTGTTATTTTCTTCAATGTTTCTCATTCTAACACTTTTCATCGTATTGCACAGGGACGAAAGCTTGACACACGTGTCTAAGGAAACCACTTTGGTATAAGGGACTGTTCTTATTCCCTTCTTTTTGTTTAATGAACAATTATCCAAGTAAGCCATTCCACATTGTTGATTTTCTTAGACTCGGATGTCACGCAGGTAGCTATAATCTCCCACGTGGTAAGGTCAATTGCTGCTGTAACCACAAATGCACGACTGACTTCTGTTGTTGATTTCATTCGTTTGTTATTTTCTTCAATGTTTCTCATTCTAACACTTTTCATCGTATTGCACAGGGACGAAAGCTTGACACACGTGTCTAAGAAAATCACATTGGTAAAGAGACTGTTCTTATTCCCTTCTTTTTGTTTAATTAACAATTATCCAAGTAAGCCATTCCACATTGTTGATTTTCTTGGACTCGGATGACACACGGGTAGCTATAATCTCCCACGTGGTAAGGTCAATTGCTGCTGTAACCACAATTGGACGGCTGACTTCTGTTGTTGATTTCATTTGTTTGTTATTTCCTTCAATGTTTCTCATTCTAACACTTTTCATCGTATTGCACAGGGACGAAAGCTTGACACACGTGTCTAAGGAAACCACTTTGGTATGAGGGACTGTTTTTATTCCCTTTTTTTTGTTTAATGAACAATTATCCAAGTAAGCCATTCCACATTGTTGATTGTCTTGGACTTGGATGTCACGCAGGTAGCTATAATCTCCCACGTGGTAAGGTCAATCGCTGCTGTAACCACAATTGGACGGCTGACTTCTGTTGTTGATTTCATTTGTTTGTCATTTCCTTCAATGTTTCTCATTCTAGCACTTCTCATCGTATTGCACAGGGACGAAAGCTTGACACACGTGTCTATGGAAACCACATTGGTATAAGGGACTGTTCTTATTCCCTTCTTTTTGTTTAATTAACAATTATCCAAGTAAGCCATTCCACATTGTTGATTTTCTTGGACTCGGATGACACACGGGTAGCTATAATCTCCCACGTGGTAAGGTCAATTGCTGCTGTAACCACAATTGGACGGCTGACTTCTGTTGTTGATTTCATTTGTTTGTTATTTCCTTCATCGTATTGCACAGGGACGAAAGCTTGACACACGTGTCTATGGAAACCACATTGGTATAAGGGGCTGTTCTTATTCCCCCTTTTTGTTTAATCAACAATTATCCAAGTAAGCCATTCCACATTGTTGATTTTCTTGGACTCGGATGACACGCGGGTAGCTATAATCTCCCACGTGGTAAGGTCAATCGCTGCTGTAACCACAATTGGACGGCTGACTTCTGTTGTTGATTTCATTTGTTTGTCATTTCCTTCAATGTTTCTCATTCTAGCACTTCTCATCGTATTGCACAGGGACGAAAGCTTGACACACGTGTCTATGGAAACCACATTGGTATAAGGGACTGTTCTTATTCCCTTCTTTCTGTATAATGATCAATTATCCAAGTAAGCCATTCCACATTGTTGATTTTCTTGGACTCGGATGACACGCAGGTAGCTATAATCTCCCACGTGGTGAGGTCAATAGCTGCTGTAACCACAAATGCACGACTGACTTCTGTTGTTGATTTCATTTGTTTGTTATTTCCTTCAATGTTTCTCACTCTTACACTTTCCATCGTATTGCACAGGGACGAAAGCTTGACACACGTGTCTAAGGAAACCACTTTGGTATGAGGGACTGTTCTTATTCCTTTCTTTTTGTTTAATGAGCAATTATCCAAGTAAGCCATTCCACATTGTTGATTTTCTTGGACTCGGATGTCACGCAGGTAAGGTCAATTGCTGCTGTAACCACAAATACACGACTGACTTCTGTTGTTGAATTCATTTGTTTGTTATTTCCTTCTATGTTTCTCATTCTAACACTCTTCATCGTATTGCACAGGGACGAAAGCTTGACACACGTGTCTAAGGAAACCACTTTGGTATGAGGAACTGTTCTTATTCCCTTCTTTTTGTTTAATGAACAACTATCCAAGTAAGCCATTCCACATTGTTGATTTTCTTAGACTCGGAAGTCACGCAGGTAGCTATAATCTCCCACGTGGTAAGGTCAATTGCTGCTGTAACCACAAATGCACGCCTGACTTCTGTTGTTGATTTCATTCGTTCGTTATTTTCTTCAATGTTTCTCATTCTAACTCTTTTCATCTTATTGCACAAGGACGAAAGCTTGACACACGTGTCTAAGGAAACCACTTTGGTATAAGGGACTGTTCTTATTCCCTTCTTTTTGTTTAATGAACAATTATCCAAGTAAGCCATTCCACATTGTTGATTTTCTTGGACTCGGATGTCACGCAGGTAGCTATAATCTCCCACGTGGTAAGGTCAATTGCTGCTGTAACCACAAATGCACGACTGACTTCTGTTGTTGATTTCATTCGTTCGTTATTTTCTTCAATGTTTCTCATTCTAACTCTTTTCATCTTATTGCACAAGGACGAAAGCTTGACACACGTGTCTAAGGAAACCACTTTGGTATAAGGGACTGTTCTTATTCCCTTCTTTTTGTTTAATGAACAATTATCCAAGTAAGCCATTCCACATTGTTGATTTTCTTGGACTCGGATGTCACGCAGGGAGCTATAATCTCCCACGTGGTAAGGTCCATTGCTGCTGTAACTACGAATGCACGACTGACTTCTGTTGTTGATTTCATTTGTTTGTTATTTCCTTCTATGTTTCTCATTCTAACACTTTTCATCGTATTGCACAGGGACGAAAGATTGACACACGTGTCTAAGGAAACCACATTTGAATAAGGGACTGTTCTTATTCCCTTTTTTCTTTTTGATGAACAATTATCCAAGTAAGCCATTCCACATTGTTGATTTTCTTGGACTCGGATGTCACGCAGGTAGCTATAATCTCCCACGTGGTAAGGTCAATTGCTGCTGTAACCACAAATGCACGACTGACTTCTGTTGTTGATTTCATTCGTTTGTTATTTTCTTCAATGTTTCTCATTCTAACACTTTTCATCGTATTGCACAGGGACAAAAGCTTGACACACGTGTCTAAGGAAACCACTTTGGTATAAGGGACTGTTCTTATTCCCTTCTTTTTGTTTAATGAACAATTATCCAAGTAAGCCATTCCACATTGTGATTTTCTTAGACCCGGATGTCACGCAGGTAGCTATAATCTCCCACGTGGTAAGGTAAATTGCTGCTGTAACCACAAATGCACGACTGACTTCTGTTGTTGATTTCATTTGTTTATTTCCTTCAATGTTTCTCAATCTAACACTTCTCATCGTATTGCACAGGGACGAAAGCTTGACACACGTGTCTAAGAAAATCACATTGGTAAAGGGACTGTTCTTATTCCCTTCTTTTTGTTTAATTAACAATTATCCAAGTAAGCCATTCCACATTGTTGATTTTCTTGGACTCGGATGTCACGCAGGTAGCTATAATCTCCCACGTGGTAAGGTCAATTGCTGCTGTAACCACAAATGCACGACTGACTTCTGTTGTTGATTTCATTCGTTCGTTATTTTCTTCAATGTTTCTCATTCTAACACTTCTCATCGTATTGCACAGGGACGAAAGCTTGACACACGTGTCTAAGGAAACCACATTGGAATAAGGGACTGTTCTTATTCCCTTTTTTCTTTTTGATGAACAAATATCCAAGTAAGCCATTCCACATTGTTGATTTTCTTGGACTCGGATGTCACGCAGGTAGGTATAATCTCCCACGTGGTAAGGTCAATTGCTGCTGTAACCACAAATGCACGACTGACTTCTGTTGTTGATTTCATTCGTTTGTTATTTTCGTCAATGTTTCTCATTCTAACACTTTTCATCGTATTGCACAGGGACGAAAGCTTGACACACGTGTCTAAGGAAACCACTTTGGTATAAGGGACTGTTCTTATTCCCTTTTTTCTTTTTGATGAACAATTATCCAAGTAAGCTATTCCACATTGTTGATTGTCTTGGACTTGGATGTCACGCAGGTAGCTATAATCTCCCACGTGGTAAGGTCAATTGCTGCTGTAACCACAATTGCACGACTGACTTCTGTTGTTGATTTCATTTGTTTGTTATTTCCTTCTATGTTTCTCATTCAAACACTTTTCATCGTATTGCACAGGGACGAAAGCTTGACACACGTGTCTAAGGAAACCACATTGGTATAAGGGACTGTTCATTTTCCCTTTTTCCTTTTTGATGAACAATTATCCCAATAAGCCATTCCACATTGTTGATTTTCTTGGACTCGGATGTCACGCAGGTAGCTATAATCTCCCACGTGGTAAGGTCAATTGCTGCTGTAACCACAAATGCACGACTGACATCTGTTGATGACTTCATTTGTTTGTTATTTTCTTCAATGTTTCTCATTCTAACACTTTTCATCGTATTGCTCAGGGACAAAAACTTGACACACGAGTCTAAGGAAACCACAAGGGACTGTTCTTATTCCCTTTTTTCTTTTTGATGAACAATTATCCAAGTAAGCCATTCCACATTGTTGATTTTCTTGGACTCGGATGTCACGCAGGTAGCTATAATCTACCACGTGGTAAGGTCAATTGCTGCTGTAACCACAAATGCACGACTGACTTCTGTTGTTGATTTCATTCGTTCGTTATTTTCTTCAATGTTTCTCATTCTAACTCTTTTCATCTTATTGCACAAGGACGAAAGCTTGACACACGTGTCTAAGGAAACCACTTTGGTATAAGGGACTGTTCTTATTCCCTTCTTTTTGTTTAATGAACAATTATCCAAGTAAGCCATTCCACATTGTTGATTTTCTTGGACTCGGATGTCACGCAGGGAGCTATAATCTCCCACGTGGTAAGGTCCATTGCTGCTGTAACTACGAATGCACGACTGACTTCTGTTGTTGATTTCATTTGTTTGTTATTTCCTTCTATGTTTCTCATTCTAACACTTTTCATCGTATTGCACAGGGACGAAAGATTGACACACGTGTCTAAATAAACCACATTGGAATAAGGGACTGTTCTTATTCCCTTTTTTCTTTTTGATGAACAATTATCCAAGTAAGCCATTCCACATTGTTGATTTTCTTGGACTCGGATGTCACGCAGGTAGCTATAATCTCCCACGTGGTAAGGTCAATTGCTGCTGTAACCACAAATGCACGACTGACTTCTGTTGTTGATTTCATTCGTTTGTTATTTTCTTCAATGTTTCTCATTCTAACACTTTTCATCGTATTGCACAGGGACAAAAGCTTGACACACGTGTCTAAGGAAACCACTTTGGTATAAGGGACTGTTCTTATTCCCTTCTTTTTGTTTAATGAACAATTATCCAAGTAAGCCATTCCACATTGTGATTTTCTTAGACTCGGATGTCACGCAGGTAGCTATAATCTCCCACGTGGTAAGGTAAATTGCTGCTGTAACCACAAATGCACGACTGACTTCTGTTGTTGATTTCATTTGTTTATTTCCTTCAATGTTTCTCAATCTAACACTTCTCATCGTATTGCACAGGGACGAAAGCTTGACACACGTGTCTAAGAAAATCACATTGGTAAAGGGACTGTTCTTATTCCCTTCTTTTTGTTTAATTGACAATTATCCAAGTAAGCCATTCCACATTGTTGATTTTCTTGGACTCGGATGTCACGCAGGTAGCTATAATCTCCCACGTGGTAAGGTCAATTGCTGCTGTAACCACAAATGCACGACTGACTTCTGTTGTTGATTTCATTCGTTCGTTATTTTCTTCAATGTTTCTCATTCTAACACTTCTCATCGTATTGCACAGGGACGAAAGCTTGACACACGTGTCTAAGGAAACCACATTGGAATAAGGGACTGTTCTTATTCCCTTTTTTCTTTTTGATGAACAAATATCCAAGTAAGCCATTCCACATTGTTGATTTTCTTGGACTCGGATGTCACGCAGGTAGGTATAATCTCCCACGTGGTAAGGTCAATTGCTGCTGTAACCACAAATGCACGACTGACATCTGTTGTTGATTTCATTCGTTTGTTATTTTCTTCAATGTTTCTCATTCTAACACTTTTCATCGTATTGCACAGGGACGAAAGCTTGACACACGTGTCTAAGGAAACCACTTTGGTATAAGGGACTGTTCTTATTCCCTTCTTTTTGTTTAATGAACAATTATCCAAGTAAGCCATTCCACATTGTTGATTTTCTTAGACTCGGATGTCACGCAGGTAGCTATAATCTCCCACGTGGTAAGGTCAATTGCTGCTGTAACCACAAATGCACGACTGACTTCTGTTGTTGATTTCATTCGTTTGTTATTTTCTTCAATGTTTCTCATTCTAACACTTTTCATCGTATTGCACAGGGACGAAAGCTTGACACACGTGTCTAAGAAAATCACATTGGTAAAGAGACTGTTCTTATTCCCTTCTTTTTGTTTAATTAACAATTATCCAAGTAAGCCATTCCACATTGTTGATTTTCTTGGACTCGGATGACACACGGGTAGCTATAATCTCCCACGTGGTAAGGTCAATTGCTGCTGTAACCACAATTGGACGGCTGACTTCTGTTGTTGATTTCATTTGTTTGTTATTTCCTTCAATGTTTCTCATTCTAACACTTTTCATCGTATTGCACAGGGACGAAAGCTTGACACACGTGTCTAAGGAAACCACTTTGGTATGAGGGACTGTTTTTATTCCCTTTTTTTTGTTTAATGAACAATTATCCAAGTAAGCCATTCCACATTGTTGATTGTCTTGGACTTGGATGTCACGCAGGTAGCTATAATCTCCCACGTGGTAAGGTCAATCGCTGCTGTAACCACAATTGGACGGCTGACTTCTGTTGTTGATTTCATTTGTTTGTCATTTCCTTCAATGTTTCTCATTCTAGCACTTCTCATCGTATTGCACAGGGACGAAAGCTTGACACACGTGTCTATGGAAACCACATTGGTATAAGGGACTGTTCTTATTCCCTTCTTTTTGTTTAATTAACAATTATCCAAGTAAGCCATTCCACATTGTTGATTTTCTTGGACTCGGATGACACACGGGTAGCTATAATCTCCCACGTGGTAAGGTCAATTGCTGCTGTAACCACAATTGGACGGCTGACTTCTGTTGTTGATTTCATTTGTTTGTTATTTCCTTCATCGTATTGCACAGGGACGAAAGCTTGACACACGTGTCTATGGAAACCACATTGGTATAAGGGGCTGTTCTTATTCCCCCTTTTTGTTTAATCAACAATTATCCAAGTAAGCCATTCCACATTGTTGATTTTCTTGGACTCGGATGACACGCGGGTAGCTATAATCTCCCACGTGGTAAGGTCAATCGCTGCTGTAACCACAATTGGACGGCTGACTTCTGTTGTTGATTTCATTTGTTTGTCATTTCCTTCAATGTTTCTCATTCTAGCACTTCTCATCGTATTGCACAGGGACGAAAGCTTGACACACGTGTCTATGGAAACCACATTGGTATAAGGGACTGTTCTTATTCCCTTCTTTCTGTATAATGATCAATTATCCAAGTAAGCCATTCCACATTGTTGATTTTCTTGGACTCGGATGACACGCAGGTAGCTATAATCTCCCACGTGGTGAGGTCAATAGCTGCTGTAACCACAAATGCACGACTGACTTCTGTTGTTGATTTCATTTGTTTGTTATTTCCTTCAATGTTTCTCACTCTTACACTTTCCATCGTATTGCACAGGGACGAAAGCTTGACACACGTGTCTAAGGAAACCACTTTGGTATGAGGGACTGTTCTTATTCCTTTCTTTTTGTTTAATGAGCAATTATCCAAGTAAGCCATTCCACATTGTTGATTTTCTTGGACTCGGATGTCACGCAGGTAAGGTCAATTGCTGCTGTAACCACAAATACACGACTGACTTCTGTTGTTGAATTCATTTGTTTGTTATTTCCTTCTATGTTTCTCATTCTAACACTCTTCATCGTATTGCACAGGGACGAAAGCTTGACACACGTGTCTAAGGAAACCACTTTGGTATGAGGAACTGTTCTTATTCCCTTCTTTTTGTTTAATGAACAACTATCCAAGTAAGCCATTCCACATTGTTGATTTTCTTAGACTCGGAAGTCACGCAGGTAGCTATAATCTCCCACGTGGTAAGGTCAATTGCTGCTGTAACCACAAATGCACGCCTGACTTCTGTTGTTGATTTCATTTGTTTGTTATTTCCTTCTATGTTTCTCATTCTAACACTTTTCATCGTATTGCACAGGGACGAAAGCTCGACACACGTGTCTAAGGAAACCACTTTGGTATAAGGGACTGTTCTTATTCCCTTTTTTTTGTTTAATCAACAATTATCCAAGTAGGCCATTCCACATTGTTGATTTTCTTGGACTCGGATGTCACGCAGGTAGCTATAATCTCCCACGTGGTAAAGTGGATTGCTGCTGTAACGACAAATGTACGACTGACTTCTGTTGTTGATTTCATTCGTTTGTAATTTCCTTCTATGTTTCTCATTCTAACACTTTTCATCGTATTGCAAAGGGACGAAAGCTTGACACACGTGTCTAAAGAAACCACTTTGGTATAAGGGACTGTTCTTATTCCCTTTTTTTTGTTTAATCAACAATTATCCAAGTAGGCCATTCCACATTGTTGATTTTCTTGGACTCGGATGACACACGGGTAGCTATAATCTCCCACGTGGTAAGGTCAATTGCTGCTGTAACCACAAATGCACGACTGACTTCTGTTGTTGATTTCATTTGTTTGTTATTTCCTTCTATGTTTCTCATTCTAACACTTTTCATCGTATTGCACAGGGACGAAAGATTGACACACGTGTCTAAGGAAACCACATTGGAATAAGGGACTGTTCTTATTCCCTTCTTTTTGTTTAATGAACAATTATCCAAGTAAGCCATTCCACATTGTTGATTTTCTTGGACTCGGATGTCACGCAGGGAGCTATAATCTCCCACGTGGTAAGGTCCATTGCTGCTGTAACTACGAATGCACGACTGACTTCTGTTGTTGATTTCATTTGTTTGTTATTTCCTTCTATGTGTCTCATTCTAACACTTTTCATCGTATTGCACAGGGACGAAAGATTGACACACGTGTCTAAGGAAACCACATTGGAATAAGGGACTGTTCTTTTTCCCTTTTTTCTTTTTGATGAACAATTATCCAAGTAAGCCATTCCACATTGTTGATTTTCTTGGACTCGGATGTCACGCAGGTAGCTATAATCTCCCACGTGGTAAAGTCTATTGCTGCTGTAACCACAAATGCACGACTGACTTCTGTTGTTGATTTCATTCGTTTGTTATTTTCTTCAATGTTTCTCATTCTAACACTTTTCATCGTATTGCACAGGGACGAAAGCTTGACACACGTGTCTAAGGAAACCACTTTGGTATAAGGGACTGTTCTTATTCCCTTCTTTTTGTTTAATGAACAATTATCCAAGTAAGCCATTCCACATTGTTGATTTTCTTAGACTCGGATGTCACGCAGGTAGCTATAATCTCCCACGTGGTAAGGTCAATTGCTGCTGTAACCACAAATGCACGACTGACTTTTGTTGTTGATTTCATTTGTTTATTTCCTTCAATGTTTCTCATTCTAACACTTTTCATCGTATTGCACAGGGACGAAAGCTTGACACACGTGTCTAAGAAAATCACATTGGTAAAGGGACTGTTCTTATTCCCTTCTTTTTGTTTAATTAACAATTATCCAAGTAAGCCATTCCACATTGTTGATTTTCTTGGACTCGGATGTCACGCAGGTAGCTATAATCTCCCACGTGGTAAGGTCAATTGCTGCTGTAACCACAAATGCACGACTGACTTCTGTTGTTGATTTCATTCGTTCGTTATTTTCTTCAATGTTTCTCATTCTAACACTTCTCATCGTATTGCACAGGGACGAAAGCTTGACACACGTGTCTAAGGAAACCACATTGGAATAAGGGACTGTTCTTATTCCCTTTTTTCTTTTTGATGAACAAATATCCAAGTAAGCCATTCCACATTGTTGATTTTCTTGGACTCGGATGTCACGCAGGTAGGTATAATCTCCCACGTGGTAAGGTCAATTGCTGCTGTAACCACAAATGCACGACTGACTTCTGTTGTTGATTTCATTCGTTTGTTATTTTCTTCAATGTTTATCATTCTAACATTTTTCATCGTATTGCACAGGGACGAAAGCTTGACACACGTGTCTAAGGAAACCACTTTGGTATAAGGGACTGTTCTTATTCCCTTCTTTTTGTTTAATGAACAATTATCCAAGTAAGCCATTCCACATTGTTGATTTTCTTAGACTCGGATGTCACGCAGGTAGCTATAATCTCCCACGTGGTAAGGTCAATTGCTGCTGTAACCACAAATGCACGACTGACTTCTGTTGTTGATTTCATTCGTTTGTTATTTTCTTCAATGTTTCTCATTCTAACACTTTTCATCGTATTGCACAGGGACGAAAGCTTGACACACGTGTCTAAGGAAACCACTTTGGTATAAGGGACTGTTCTTATTCCCTTCTTTTTGTTTAATGAACAATTATCCAAGTAAGCCATTCCACATTGTTGATTTGCTTGGACTCGGATGTCACGCAGGTAGCTCTTATCTCCCACGTGGTAAGGTCAATTGCTGCTGTAAACACAAATGCACGACTGACTTCTGTTGTTGATTTCATTCGTTTGTTATTTCCTTCAATGTTTCTCATTCTAACACATCTCATCGTATTGCACAGGGACGAAAGCTTGACACACGTGTCTATGGAAACCACATTGGTATAAGGGACTGTTCTTATTCCCTTCTTTCTGTATAATGATCAATTATCCAAGTAAGCCATTCCACATTGTTGATTTTCTTGGACTCGGATGACTAGCAGGTAGCTATAATCTCCCACGTGGTAAGGTCAATTGCTGCTGTAACCACAAATGCACGACTGACTTCTGTTGTTGATTTCATTTGTTTGTTATTTCCTTCAATGTTTCTCATTCTAACACTTTTCATCGTATTGCACAGGGACGAAAGCTTGACACACGTGTCTAATGAAACCACATTGGTATGAGGGACTGTTCTAATTCCCTTTTTGCTTTTTAATGAACAATTATCCAAGTAAGCCATTCCACATTGTTGATTTTCTTGGACTCGGATGTCACGCAGGTAGCTATAATCTCCCACGTGGTAAGGTCAATTGCTGCTGTAACCACAAATGCACGACTGACTTCTGTTGTTGATTTCATTTGTTTGTTATTTCCTTCTATGTTTCTCATTCTAACACTTTTCATCGTATTGCACAGGGACGAAAGCTTGACACACGTGTCTAAGGAAACCACTTTGGTATAAGGGACTGTTCTTATTCTTTTTTTTTTGTTTAATCAACAATTATCCAAGTAGGCCATTCCACATTGTTGATTTTCTTGGACTCGGATGTCACGCAGGTAGCTATAATCTCCCACGTGGTAAGGTCAATTGCTGCTGTAACCACAAATGCACGACTGACTTCTGTTGTTGATTTCATTCGTTTGTAATTTCCTTCTATGTTTCTCATTCTAACACTTTTCATCGTATTCCACAGGGACGAAAGCTTGACACACGTGTCTAAAGAAACCACTTTGGTATAAGGGACTGTTCTTATTCCCTTTTTTTTGTTTAATCAACAATTATCCAAGTAGGCCATTCCACATTGTTGATTTTCTTGTACTCGGATGACACGCGGGTAGCTATAATCTCCCACGTGGTAAGGTCAACTGCTGCTGTAACCACAATTGGACGGCTGACTTCTGTTGTTGATTTCATTTGTTTATTTCCTTCAATGTTTCTCATTCTAACACTTTTCATCGTATTGCACAGGGACGAAAGCTTGACACACGTGTCTAAGGAAACCACTTTGGTATGAGGGACTGTTTTTATTCCCTTTTTTTTGTTTAATGAACAATTATCCAAGTAAGCCATTCCACATTGTTGATTGTCTTGGACTTGGATGTCACGCAGGTAGCTATAATCTCCCACGTGGTAAGGTCAATTGCTGCTGTAACCACAATTGCACGACTGACTTCTGTTGTTGATTTCATTTGTTTGTTATTTCCTTCTATGTTTCTCATTCTAACACTTTTCATCGTATTGCACAGGGACGAAAGCTTGACACACGTGTCTAAGGAAACCACATTGGTATAAGGGACTGTTCATATTCCCTTTTTCCTTTTTGATGAACAATTATCCCAATAAGCCATTCCACATTGTTGATTTTCTTGGACTCGGATGTCACGCAGGTAGCTATAATCTCCCACGTGGTAAGGTCAATTGCTGCTGTAACCACAAATGCACGACTGACATCTGTTGATGATTTCATTTGTTTGTTATTTTCTTCAATGTTTCTCATTCTAACACTTTTCATCGTATTGCTCAGGGACAAAAACTTGACACACGAGTCTAAGGAAACCACAAGGGACTGTTCTTATTCCCTTTTTTCTTTTTGATGAACAATTATCCAAGTAAGCCATTCCACATTGTTGATTTTCTTGGACTCGGATGTCACGCAGGTAGCTATAATCTCCCACGTGGTAAGGTCAATTGCTGCTGTAACCACAAATGCACGACTGACTTCTGTTGTTGATTTCATTCGTTCGTTATTTTCTTCAATGTTTCTCATTCTTACTCTTTTCATCTTATTGCACAAGGACGAAAGCTTGACACACGTGTCTAAGGAAACCACTTTGGTATAAGGGACTGTTCTTATTCCCTTCTTTTTGTTTAATGAACAATTATCCAAGT